>NC_091133.1:21859330-22129330 GCF_040183065.1 Periplaneta americana
AATTTTATAGAGTGAGCTCATACTTTGATTTCACCCAAGACATTCAAATAAATATCACGAGAATCGAAGAAATTTTGAACTATTCAAAGGGACAAGGCATACTAATAGCAGTAGATAGTAACGCTAGAAGCAAAACATGGTTCGACACGACAACAAACCTGCGAGGGAAAAGTCTGGAAGACTTCTTGACAATCTCAAACTTAAACATTGTAAATGAGAGATCAGAACCAACATTCGAAACAATAAGAGCTAGTAGCTACGTAGATTTAACAATCGTTAATAATCAACTACTAAGACACGTAACGGATTGGGCATGCGGCGCTGAAGAAAGCTCCTCAGACCACAAGCTTCTGACATTTAATCTTCGAATGCTGAGGCAGAAGAAACACAATATTAATACAGAGTACAATTACAGCAAGATTAGATACATAATTAACGAAGGAGATTACAACAAATTTGATGGCATCCTTGTAACCAAGATTATTTCAAAATTTCACTCTGAGAACAATAATGAAGATTTGACGAAAATGGACCTAGATCTGAGCAAGAGATTTGAGAACTACGAGAATGTAGAAGAATAAACAAACCTGGCTTTCTCTTGCATCACAGCAGCTAGCAAGGAAGCATTCCGTGTATCGACGGGAAAGAAGCATGCAATAAACAAGAACACAGTTTCCTGGTGGACAGACGAACTAACAGTGTTAAGGAAAAGGACAAATGCTCTACGGAGAAGATACCAAAGAACTACCACCAACGAACATCTGAGAGAAGAAAGGAAAACAAAGTACTTTGAGGGTAAAAGAGAATATGAAGGAAAAATGCAAGAAGAAAAATTGAAGTCCTGGAAAACATTCTGCACTGTAGAAGACGGAACCAATCCTTGGAAAATATACAAAATAGCAACGGGTAAAACTAGAACCAGCTCTCCACTGACTACACTGCAGAAAGAAGATGGAACAGACACGAGAAGTACCCTAATTCACATGCTTGAACACTTCGTTCCTGAAGACAGTGAAACAGAGGATAGAGAAATACATAAAGCAATCAGGAAGGAGATACAAGAGCCAATAGACACAGAAGACGACACAGCCTTCACGAAGGAAGAAATATTAACAAACTTAAAAAAGTTCAACCCTAAAAAGGCTCCTGGGGAAGATGGTTTAACCAGTGATATTGTTAAAAGAGCTTTTCAGCTATTTCCCTTATTCTTTACACAGCTATATAACGCGTGTCTAAATAAGGGGTGCTTTCCCAAAAACTGGAAACGTACAGTCATTCTCCCAATAATTAAGCCTGGAAGAGAGAACTGCAATGATGTCTCGAAATTTCGGCCTATAAGTCTTGTAAACACTGGTGGTAAACTGCTGGAAAAATTAATGATTGACAGGATATTATTCCACATATATACTAACAACTTGTTCAACAAAAACCAATATGGATTCACACCCCAGAGAGGAACAATTGATGCAGCTTTTGAAGTTAAAAACTACATAGAAAAAAGTTTGAATTTAAAGGAATGCGTAATTGTAGTCAGTCTTGACGTGAAAGGCGCATTTGATGCGGCCTGGTGGCCCGGTATTTTTAAGAATTTAAGAGAACTAAGATGTCCGAAAAATTTATACAATTTAGCAGTAGACTACTTTGGCAACAGAAAAGCCACACTTTCAATAAATAATTATACCACCGAAAAAGACGTTCAAAAAGGGTGTCCACAGGGATCATGTTGCAGCCCAGGTTTCTGGAACGTCTTGTACAATTCATTACTAAATTTGAAGTTTAATAGAAGAACAAAAGTGATTGCCTTCGCGGACGACCTTATTATTCTAACAAAAGGGTCTTGTAAAATAGAAGCTGAAAATATCGCAAATCAGGATATAATAAAAATCCAAGATTGGGCCACTGATAATAAAATAAAATTCAACGACAACAAATCCAAAGTTTTATTCATAACGAGGAAACGAAATGACGAGAGGGATGTCAACATCTATCTGAATCACAAACGGCTGGACCAAGCTGAAGAAATTAAATATTTGGGAATATATCTGGACAATAAATTTAACTTCACTGCACATATAGATCATACCGTACAAAAATCAATCGCTCTTGTCAATATGCTAGCCAGAACAGCCAAACTGCAATGGGGTTTAGGTTATAAAGCATTGAGAACAATCTATGAAGGAGCTTTATGACGTATGGAGCTCCGGTATGGATAGAAGCAATACTAAGAAAGAAGAATATCGCAAAATACAGGAGAGTACAAAGACTCATTAATATAAAAATTGCCAAAGCTTATCGGACAATCTCTTACGACGCCTCATGTATCATAGCTGGAGTACTACCAATCAATATACTCATAGAACAAACCGTACAAACCTACATTGCAACGAAAGTTCACAATGGAAAATACGATGCACCCCTGGAATTAACATTTTGGCGACATCCTTCAGAAATTCCTGAAATTCGTGAAGTGGAAAATGGCATCAAGTATACAATTGAGGCTTACACAGACGGCAGTAAATCCGGAGACAACGTCGGTGCAGCAGGAATTATATACTTAAATGGCACTCTAACAACCGAACTAAAATTCAAACTCCATAGCCAGTGTTCCAACAATCAAGCGGAACAAATCGCAATATTAAAAATACTGGAAAAAATAGAAGAAATTCAGAACGAAGACAACGACAAATCTGTTGCATTATATACGGATAGTAAAATTACTTTAGATTTATTGAAAAACAACTACAAAAGAAATAGATTAATAGAACTTATTAAAACAAAAATAATTAATTTGGCACATTCGAATTGGAAATTACATTTCGGCTGGATTAAAGGACATTCAGGAATAGAGGGGAATGAAATAGCAGATAGACTTGCAAAGCAAGCAGCAGCAGAAGACCGGGAAATCGTTTACGACAGAGTACCGAAAGAGGTTATTATAACACAGGAAAAAGAAAAAGGAATCGAAATGTGGTAGCAACAATGGACAGACTCAAGGAATGGAACAATAAGTAAGGCTTACTTCCCATCAGTGAAGAATAGACTACGACAGAAAATTCCCTTCTTCCCAGAATTCACAGCAATAGTAACTGGCCATGGAAAGCTGAGGGCATACCTTCACAGATTTAGACTTTCAGACAACTCGATATGTCCATGTGGAGAAGAAGAACAAACTGCAGATCACGTCGTATTCCAATGCAAAAGATTATATAAAGAAAGAAAGGAAATGAGTAAAAGAATAAGAAACATTGGCGGAGATTGGCCTACGACTCATGACAAGCTAGTTAGCAAGTATTTGCAAATATTCGTCCGTTTCATCAGCTCGATAAACTTCAATGATCTACAATAATATGCCAATTAATCATGACAGACTGCAATTAAAATATTATATTATACGATATCATAGTATGTATGAAGATTATAGCTAAACACGTGTATATTATAAAACGTTAGATACTGTAAACTGATGAATTGAAATTACAAAGCATGTAGTATTACTATGTAATGGGGCATGCAGTTAAAAAAAAAAAAAAATATATATATATATTCACTCCCGATTTACTCCCGAGTCATTCCTGATTCACTCTAGAGTCACTCCTGATTCACTCCCGAGGCACTCCTTATACACTCTCGACTCACTCATATAACAAACCCGTCACTGCTAATTCACACCCGTTTCACTCATTCACTCCCTGCTCAATCCTAATTTCCTCCCTAGAAACTCCTGATTCACACCCGACTCACTCTTGACTCTATCCTGATTCACTCCCTAGTCACTCTTGATTCACTCGTCAGTCACCCCTGATTCACTCACGATTCACTCTTCATTCACACCCGGCTCACTAGTCATTTACTCCCGCGTAACTACTGATTCACTCCAGAGTCACTGCTGATTCTGTCCATAATCACTCCTCATTTACTCCCGAGACACTCTTGATTTACTCAAAAGGAACACCTCAATAACTTCCGATTCACTCCCGGGTCACTGCTTATTCACTCCCGATTCAAGCCTGGTTCAATCTAGAGTCACACCTGGCTCACACCCGAGTCACTCCTGGTTCACTCCTTAGTCACTCCTGGTTCATTCCAGTGATACACCATATTCACTCCCGAGTTACTCCGGATTCAGTACCCAGTGACTCCTGATCCACTCCCGTGTCACTCCTGATGCAGTCAACAGGCACTCTTCAGCCACTCCTATTTCACTACCGAGTCACTCCTTATTCACCCATACACTACCGTATCAGTCCTGAATCTCTCCCGAATCACTCCTAATTTACTCCCGAATCACTCCCGTTTCTTTCCATATACACTCGCTAGTCACTCCTGAGACAAACCCCTCAATTATAATTTACTCCCGATTCACTCATTCACTCCCTACTCACTCCTAAATTACTCTCGAGTCACTCCTTATTCACTCCAGAGTCATTCCTAGTACATTGACGAGTCTCACCTGATTCACTCCCAAGTCACTCCTGATAAACTCCCGAGTGACACCTGATTTACTACCAAGTCATTCCTAATGCACTTAACATGCACACCTGCTTCAGTCCGATTCACTCATTCACTCCCGAGTCAATCATATTTCACTGCCAATTCACTCCTGATTCAGTCATACACTAGTGCCACTCATGATTCTCTCGAGTCACTCCTGATTCAGTCCCTAGTCATTCCTTATACCCTCCCAAGTCACTCCTTATACAATCCCGTCACTGCTAATTCACACACAATTCACTCATTCTCACCCAGCTCACTCCTAATTTGCTCCCTAGTCACTCCTGATTCACACCCGAGTCACTCCTCATTCACTAACAATTCACTCCTGATTCACGCCGTGTCACTCCTAATTCACTACAGAATCACACTTGATTCACTCAACAGATAGACCTCGGGAGAGAATCAGGAGTGACTCGGGAGTGATTCACTATCGATTCACTCATTCACTCCCTAGTCACACTTGGTCCACTCCCGAGCCACTCCTGTATTATTCCCGAGAGAAATATAATTCAAAATTTTGAAACTTCTAAAAATTCAAAATAATTTTTAAATTTAAAAAAAATTATCAATTTTTTTTAAATAAATATATCAAAATTTTCACATAACAAAATTTAAAAAAAAATTGAAATTTTTCAAAATTCAAAAAAAAATTGAAAATTACCAAAAAAATTCTACTTTTCAGAATTCTAAAACATTTCAAGATTCCAAATGTTTTCAAAATTTTTCGAAATTAAAAAAAAAATTGAAAAATTTGCTAACTTGCCAAAATACAGATTTTTTTAAGGTTTTAAAAAGATTTGAAATTATTTCAAAAATAATAAATTCAAAATTTTCATGAAATTTCAAAATTTTTCGACATCTCAGAAAATTAAAAGAATTTTTTAAATAAAAAAAAAGAATTCAAAACTTCCAAAAATTTTCAACATTGTTCAAAATTAAAAAAATTTCAAAGTTTTCAAAATATTTAAAATGTAAGAAAATTTAAAAATTTTCAAAATTTTTCAAATCCCAAAACTTTTAAAAATTAGAAAATTTTCAAAAATTAAAAAAATACAAAAATTTTTCAAAACTAAAAAAAATAGATTTTCAAAATCTCAAAACTTTTTCAAATTCCAATTTTTTTTAAATTTATCACAATTAAAAAATTAATCAAAATTTTCAAAAGTGAAAATATTGGACAATTTTGAAAATGAAATTTTTTGTTTTTTTTTTATTTTTTATTTTGAAAAATTTTTAATATTTTGAATTTTTTTTTAATTTCTTTGAATTTGGAAAAATTTTGAATTTTGTTTAGGATTCTGAAAAATTATGAAAATTTTTGAATTTTTTAAAATTTTGAAATTTTTTCATTTAAAAAAATTTTGAAATTGTATTGAATTTTTTAAAATTTTCAATTTTTGTCACATTTTTTTTAAATTATTGTGAAATTTGAAAATTTATTTTATTTTATTTTTTTGAATTTAGGAAGTTTTGAAAGTTTTTGGAAAATTTGGAAATTTTTTTTAATTTTTAATGTATTCAAAATTATTTGGAATTTTATTTCAATTCAGGAAAAATTTGGAAATTTTTTGAAATTGGGCTTTTTTGAAATTTTTATCTATTTTGACGAAGTGTGAAATTTTGAATTTTTTTTTTTATTTTCAATTTTATTTTAGGATAGGTAGACAGAATAGAACAAACAATATATAGCTAGAATAGTTAGCTAGATAGAGTTGAATAGATAGATAGATAGATAGATAGATAGATAGATAGATAGATAGATAGATAGATAGATAGATAGATAGATAGATAGATAGATAGATAGATAGATAGATAGATAGATAGATAGATAGATAGATAGGCAGGTAGACAGACAGACGGACAGACAGACAGACAGACAGACAGACAGACAGACAGACAGACAGACAGACAGACAGACAGACAGACAGACAGACAGACAGACAGACAGATAGATAGATAGATAGATAGATAGATAGATAGATAGATAGATAGATAGATAGATAGATAGATAGATAGATAGATAGATAGATAGATAGATAGATAGATAGATAGATAGATAGATAGATAGATAGAATAGGATAAATCTATCTATCCTATTCCATCTATCTATCCTATTCTATCTATCTAGCCTATTCTATCTCTCCTATTCTGTCTGTCGTATTTTATCTATCCTACTCTATCTTTCCTATTCTATCAACCTATCAATCCTATTCTATCTGTCCCATTCTATCTATCTGTCGTATTCTATCTATCCCAGTCTATCTATCTATCTATCTATCTATCTATCTATCTATCTATCTATCTATCTATCTATCTACCTATCTATCTATCTATCTATCTATCTATCTATCTATCTATCTACGTATCTAGATTTAGACAGATTTAGAGAAAATGCTAGATTTAGAGGGATCTAGAGAGAGATTGAGATAGATTTAGAGACAATTTCAGATAGATTTAGAAAGAAAGATTTAGGGAGATATTTAGGAGAGAGATTTAGAGATAAAAATTTGGAGAGAATTAGAGAGAGATATAGAGAGTTTTAGAGATTTTAGAGAGATTTAGAGAGAGATTTTTAGCTTGAATTAGAGAGAGGTTTAGAGAGAGTGAGATTTAGTTAGAGATTTGAAGAAAGCTTTACAGCAATTTAGAGATATATTTACAGAGAGACAGATTTAGACATATTTAGAGAGAGATTTAGAGAAAGAAAAACTTAGGGAGGGAGTGGGAGAATTAGAGAGATTTAGAAACTGAGATATATATATATATATAGAGAGAGAGAGAGATTGAGGGAAATTTAGAGAGAAATTTAGATAGATAAAGAGAGAGATTTACAGAGAGATTTAGGATGATTTAGAGATGTACAGAGAGAGATTTAGAGATAGAGGGATTTAGAGAGAGTGATTTAGAAATATTCTGAAAGAGATTTAAAAGAGATTTAGAGAGATTGAGAGAAATGTAGTGAGAGATTTAGAGAGGGAGGCTTAGAAAGAGAGAGATTTAGAGAGAGTATTAAGATATAGAGAGAGATTTAGAGAGAAAGATTTAATGAGATTTAGAGGGTTTTAATTATAGATATTTAGACAGAGATTTATTGAGAGTTTCAGAGATATTTAGAAATGCATATAGAGATATTTGTAAAGAGATTTAGGGAGATGTTTATAGTGGGATTTAGACAGAATTAGAGAGAGATTTAGACAGATTTTGGGAGAGATAATTAGAGAGAGATTTAGAGACATTAAGAGGGAGGTTTAGAGAAATTTAAAGAGAGAGATATAGATTGATACTGAGATTGAGAGAGATTTAGAGGGAGGTTTAGAGAGAAATTTAGACAGACTTAGGGAAATTTATATAGACATTTGTGAAGGGATTTTGAGAGATTTAGAGTTCAGAGAGATTGAGATTTTTAGAGAGAGATTTGGAGAGATACATTTTTAGAGAGAGATTTAGACAAAGAAAGAGGTTTAGAGCGATTGAGAGAAAGATTTAGAGATATTGAGAGAGAGATTTAGTTTGATTTGGACAGAGATTTAGATGGATTTAGGAAGGGGGAGAGATTTAGAGAGAGAGAGTGAATGAGAGATATTTGGAGAGAGATGTCTAAAGAGGGATTTAGAGAGAAAGATAGATTTAGTGTGATCTAGAGACAGATTTAGAGGGATTTAGAGGGAGAGATGGAGATTTAGACAGGGATTCAGAGAGAGAAATTTTGAGAGTGATTTAGAGAGAATTTGAGAGATATTTGGAGAGAAAGATTTATACAGTCTTAGAGAGAGATTTTGGGGAGATTTAGAGAGGGAGTTAAAGAGATTCAGATATAGAGATTTAGAGTTTAGAGAGATTTAGAAAGATTTAGAAAGAGACATATTTAGAGAGAGACAATTAGATTGATTTAGAGAGAGTTTTATTGAAATTTAGAGAGAGACTTAGAGACATTAGAGAGAGCGACGGAGGGATTTAGAGATTAAGAGAGAGACAGAGAGATTTATAGAGATGTAGAGAGAGAATGAGAGAGAAAAATTTGGAGAGAGATATTTAAAGAGAGAAAGCGAGATTTGGAGACATTTAGAGGGAGTTAGAGAGATATTTAGACAAATTTAGGGACATTTAGGGGTATCTAGAGAGATATATAGAGTTTTAGAGAGTTTAGAAAGATTTAGAGAGAGATTTTTAGCTTGGTTTAGAGAGAGATTTAAAGAAAGGTTTAGAGGAATTTATAGAGCGATTTAGATATATTTAGAGAGAGAAAAATTTAAGGAGAATTAGAGAGATATTTAGAGACAGATTTTGAGAAATATTTGGAGAGAATTAGAGAGAGATTTAGAAAGACATTTAGAGAGAGATTTTGAGAGAGAGATTTAGGGAAAGAGAGGTTTAGAGAGAGATTTAAAGAGAGATATTTAGAGAGAGATTTGGAGAGGGATTTAGAGAGATTCAGAGATAGAGGTTTAGAGTTTTTATAGAGATTTGGAGAGAAATTGGGAGAGATTTTTAGAGAAAGATTTAGAAAGAGAGATTCAGAGATAGATTTAGAGAGACAGACATTTAGATAGATTTAGAGATATATAGACAGAGATTTAGAGATTATTAGAGACAGACTTTGAGAGAGAGATTTAGACAGATTTCGAGAGAGTGATTTATAAAGGAAGAGAGGTTTAGAGAGAGAGAAATATTTAGAGAGATTTAGGGAAAGAGAGAATTAGAGTGATTGAGAGAGATGTTTAGAGAGATTAAATAGATAGATTTGGAGAGATTCAGAGAGGGGACATTTAGAGAGATTTAGCCAGAGATTTACAAAGAGAGATTTAGAGATGGAGATTTACAGAGACTTAGAAAGGTTTAGAGAGAGATTTAGAGAATAAAGATAGATATTTAGAGACAGACTTAGAGAGAGAGATTTAAACAGAGATATAAAGAGAGAGAGATTTACAGAGATTTAGAGAGACAGATTTAGGGAGGGTGAAAGATTTAGAGAGTTATAGAGAGAGGTTTAGAGAGAGATTTAACAGAGCTTTAGAGGGATTAAAGGGAAAGATTGAGATATATAGTTGGAGAGAAAGACATTTAGAGAGATATAGCCCGAAATTGAGAGAGAGATTGTGAGGGAGATTTAGAGGGAGCGGTTAGAGAGATTTGGAGATATTTGGAGGTTTAGAGAGAGATTTAGACAGAAAGAGAGAGATAGTTTTGGACAGATTTAGTGAGAGAGGTTTACAGAGACTTAGAGAGAAGGAAATATTTAGAGAGAGATTGAAGGAGATTTAGAGAGATATTTGGTGAGATTTAGGGAGGGATGTAGAGAGATTTAGACATATTTACAAAGAGATTTAGAGAGAGAGGTATAGAGAGATTAAGAGAGTGAGTGAGAGAGATTTATAGTTACTTTAAGAGAGATTGAGATAGACACAGAGATTTGGAGAGAGTGATTTAGGGAGGTTGAGAGAGAAATTTAGGGAGAAATAGGGAGATTTAGACAGAGATATTTAGAGAGAGAAATTTAAAGAGAGAGAGAAAGAGATTTAGATATATTTAGAAAGAAACTTTTAGCGAGATTTAGATTGATTTAGACAGAGATTTAGAGAGATTTAAAGAGATGTAGATTTAGAGATTTACAGGGAGAGTTCAAAAGATTTTGAGAGGTTGGGAGAAGAAAGATTTAGAGAGAGGGAGACTGCGAGAAAGAGATTTAGAGAGAGAGATTTAGAGTGAGAATTACAGAGATTTAGAGACATATAGACAAAGATTTAGGCAGATTTAGAGAGAGACATTAAGAGAGATATTTAGAACATTTAGAGAGAGATTTAGAGAAATTTAGAGTGAGAGAGGGATTTAGAGAGAGAGAGTGACAGAGAGAATTTGAGAAAGACAGATTTAGAGAGAGATCTAGAGAGATTTGGAGGGAATTAGAGAGAGAGAGATTTAGAGAGATTTAGACAGATTTTGGCAGAGAGAATTAGAGAGAGATTTAGAGACATTTAGAAAGCGATTTAGATAGAGATTTAGAGAGAGGTTTAGAGAGATTTAAAGAGAGAGATATAGAGTGAGATTGAGAGAGAGCTTTAGAGAGAGGTTTAGAGAGAGATTTAGATAGGAATTTAGGGAGAGAGATTTAGACAGAGATTTAGGGAGATTTATAGAGATGTGGATAGGGATTTTGAGGGATTTAGAGTTTAGAGAGATTGAGAGATAGAGATTGAGAGAGAAAGATTTTTTGAGAGAGATTTAGAGAGAGAAATTTTTAGAGAGGAATTTAGAGAGAAATATATTTAGAGAAAGAAAGAGGTTTAGGGCGGTTGAGAGAAAGATTTAGAGATATTTAGAGAGATTTAGTTTGATTTAGAGAGAGATTTAGTGAGATTTAGATGGATTTAGAGAGAGGGAGGGATTTAGAGAGAGTGATTGAGAGAAATTTGTAGAGAAATATCTAAAGAAAGATTTAGAGAGAAAGCTAGATTTAGTGGGATCTAGAGACAGATTTAGAGGGATTTAGAGTGAGAGAGGGAGATTTAGACAGAGATTCAGAGAGAGATTTTGAGAGATTTTGAGAGATATTTAGGAAGAGATTTAGACAGTTTTAGAGAGAGATTTGGAGAGGAATTTAAAGAGATTTAGAGAGAGCTTGAGAGAGATTTAGAAAGAAAGACATTTTTAGACGGATTTAGAACGGGAGATTTAGACATTAATTTAGAGACAGACATTTAGATAGATTTAGAGAGAGATTTAGATTGATTTAGAGAGAGATTTAGTGAAATTTTAGAGACTTAGAGAGAGCGACGGAGGAATTTAGAGAGAGATAGAGAGATTTATAGAGATTTAGTGAGAGTGAGAGAAAAATTTCGAGAGAGATATTTAAAGAGAAAGGGAGATTTGGAGAGATTTAGGAAGAGATTTAGACAGATTAAGAGAGAGATTTAGAGAGGTTCAGGGAGATTTAGAGACATAAAGAGTTTTAGAGAGTTTAGAATGATTTAGAGAGACATTTTTAGCTTTATTTAGAGAGAGATTTAAAGAAAGATTTAGAGGAATTATAGAGGGATTTAAATATATTTAGAGAGAGAAAAATTTAGGGAGATTAAGGAGTGATTTAGAGACAGATTTTGAGAAATATTTAGAGAGATTTAGACAGATTTGGAGAGAATAAGAGAGATATTTAGAAAGACATTTAGAGAGATTTAGGGAGAGAGGTTTAGAGAGCTATTTAAAGAGAGAGATTTAGGGAGACATTTTAAGGGAGATTTGGAGAGGGATTTAGACAGATTCAGAGATAGAGATTTAGAGTTTTGAGAGATTTGTTAAGAGAGATTGAGAGAGATTTATAGAGAGAGGTTTAGAAAGAGAGATTTAGAGATAGATATAAAGAGAGATAGATTTAAAGAGAGACATTTAGATAGATTTAGAGTGACTTTGAGAGATTTAGAGACATATAGATAGAGATTTAGAGATTATTAGAGACAGACGTAGAGAGAGAGATTTGGACAAACAGATTTAGACAGAGAGATTTCGAGAGTAATTTAGAGAGGGAGAGAGATTTGGAGAAAGAGAAATATTTAGAGAGAGATTTCGGGGAAAAGAGAATTAGGGTGATTGAGATATGTTTAGAGAGAGAGATGTTTGGAGAGATTGAGAGAGATTCAGAGTGAGCGACATTTAAAGAGATTTAGCCAGAGATTTACAGAGAGAGATTTAGCCAGAGATATACAGAGACAGAGATTTAAAGAGGGAGATTTACAGAGATTTAGAGAATAAAGATAGATATTTAGAGACAGACTTAGAGAAAGAGACTTAGACAGAGATATAAAGCGAGAGACAGATTTACAGAGATTTAGAGAGAGATAATTAGGGAGGGAGATAGATTTAGAGAGATAGAGAGTTTTAGAGAGAGATTTAAGAGAGATTAAAGGGAGATTGAAAGAGATATTTAGGGAGATTTAGAGAGAAAGACGTTTAGAGAGATTTAGTTAGAAATTGAGAGAGATTTAGACAGAGATTTGGTGAGGTGTAAAGAGATTTGGAGGTTTAGAGAGAGATTAAGAGAGAAAGAGAGAGATAATTTTAGACTGATTTAGAGAGAGAGGTTTAGAGAGACTTAGAGAGAAAGATATATTTAGAGAGAAATTGAAGGAGATTTAGAGAGGGATGTAGAGAGATTTAGACATATTTACAGAGAGAGATTTAGAGAGAGAGCTGTAGAGAGATTTAGACATATTTACAGAGAGAGATTTAGAGAGAGAGCTGTAGAGAGCTTTAGAGAGTGAAGATTTAGAGAGAGATTTAGAGATATTTAAAGAGGTATAGATTTAGAGATTTACAGGGAGAGTTCAAGAGATTTTGAGAGATTGAGAAAAGAAAGAGATTTAGAATGAGGGAGATTGCGAGAAAGAGATTTAGAGAGACAGAGATTTAGAGTGAGAATTACAGAGATTTAGAGACATATAGACAAAGATTTAGGCAGATTTAGAGAGAGACATTAAGAGAGATATTAAGAGAACTTACAGAGAGGGAAATTTAGAAAGAGATTTAGAGAAATTTAGAGTGAGACAGAGATTGAGGGATATTTAGAGAGAGATTTAGTGAGATTTAGACAGATTTACGGAGAGAGATTTAGAGAGAATGAGATAGATTTAGAGAGAGGGGGATTGAGAAAGAGAGGCTTAGAGAGATTTAGATAGAGAGAGATTTAAAGAGAGAGGGATTTCGAGAGATTAAGAGAGAGATTTAGATATATTAAGAGAGAGAGTTTTGGAGAGATTTAGAGAGAGAGAAATTTAGAGTGAGTTTTAGAGAGAGAGAGATTTAGCGAGATATAGAGAGATATTTAGTTAGAGAGAGAGCTTTAGAGAGAGAGCTTTAGAGAGAGATTTAGAGACATTTAGAGAGAGATTTAGATAGATGGAGATTTAGAAAGATTTGGAGAGTGGTTTAGAGAGAGAGATTTAGAAATATATAGAGAGGGATTTAGAGAGAGAATTAGGGAGATATAGAGAAATTTAGTGAGAAAGAGATATTTAGAGAGACTTAGGGAGAGAGAGATTTAGAGATGATTAGAGAGAGAGATTTAGAGAGAAAATTAGACAGGGAATTAGAGAGATATTTACAGAGAGAGATTTAGAGATATTTAGAGAAGCAGGTTTAGAGACAGAAGAGAATTATAGAGATTTAGAGAGATTGAAAGATTTAGAGAGATTTAGAGATATTTAGGGAGATTAAGAGAAATTTAGAAAGAGATTTAGATTGATTAGAGAGAGAGATTTAGTGAGATATAGAGAAGAAGAGATTTAGAGAGATTAGAGAGAGGGACTTAGATATTTAGAGACAGAGAGAGATTTAGAGAGAAAAAATGAGAGAGATGTGGACAGAGATATAGAGAGAGTGAGAGAGAGAAATTTGGAGAGAGAGATTTAAAGGAAGATTTAGAGAGAAATCGAGATTTAGAGGGATTGAGTGAGATTGATTTAGAGAGATTTTGATAGATGGGGAAATTTAGACAGAGAGATTTAGAGAATGATTTATAAAGGGTGATTTAGATAGATTTAGAGGGAGAAAATTAGATAGATTTAGAGAGATATATAAAGGGTTATAGAGTTTGGAGAGATTTAGAGATAGATTTTAGCTTGATTTAGAGAGAGATTTAGAGCGATTTACAGAGAGATTTACAGATTTAGAGAAAGATTAAGAGAAAAAAATTTAGTGAGATTTAGGGAGATTTAGAGAGATATTTAGAGAGATTTTGAGCGAGAGATTTAGAGATGAATTTAGAGAGATTTAGAAACAGATATTAAGGGCCGTATTCATAGACATTCTTAGCGCGGGCTTTCGGTGGATGATCAGCGAACTAACGTTTTTCGTATTCATAAACCAGTTTTAACGATATGATATGATATGAATCCTGTTTAGCACACTCGTAGCGCGGGCTAGCGAAATGTCTATGAATATCACCCTTAGAGATTTAGAGACATTTAGAGAGAGATTTAGGGAGAATTAGAGAGAAATTAGAGTGATTTAGAGAGTTCGACAGAGATATTTAGAGAAAGAGGGATTTAGAGATATTTTGAGAGAGATTTAGGCCGACATTCAGAGAGAGATTTAGAGGGAGGGATTTAGATAAATTTAGAGAGAGATTTAGGGAGATTGGAGAGATTTAGAAAGAGAGATTTAGAGAGAAAGATTTAGAGAGAGATTTAGAGAGGTTTAGAGGGAGATTTAGAGAGAAATTTAGTGATATTTATAGAGAGAGATATTTAGAGACAGAGCTTTAGAGATATTTCGAGAGGTTTTTGGAGAGAGATTTAGAAAAAAATTCAGAGAAATGCATTTAGGGGGAAAGATTTAGAGAGGCTTACAGAGAGATTTAAAGAAAAAGATATTTAGTGAGTGATTTAGAGGAAGGTTTAGAGAGAGATTTAGGGAGATTTAGAGAGAGATTAAGAGATTTGGAGACGGATTTGGAGATAGAGATTAAGGGTGCTATTCATAGACATTTCGCAGCACCGGAAATCCGCGCTAAAAATGTCTATGAATACGGCCCTTAGAGTTTAGATAGATTTAGGGAGAGATTTAGAAAGAGGCATTTTTAGAGAGAGATTTAGAAAGAGAGACATTTTTAGAGACAGATTTAGAGAGAGAGAGAGAGACTTAAAGCGATATTTATAGGGAGACATTTGAGATATATAGATAGAGATTTAGAGAGATTAAAGACAGACTTAGAGGGAGAGATTGAGAGAGATTTAGACAGAGAGATATATAGAGAGATGACGATTTAGGGAGAGATTTAGAGAGAAAGAGATTTAAAGAGAGTATTAATTAGAGAGATTGACAGAGAGGTTTAGGAAGATTAAAGAGAGATTTGGAGGGGTTGAGAGAGAGATTTGGAGCGATTGAGAAAGCGACATTTATAGAGATTTAGATGTATTTAGTAAGAGATTTACAGAGAGTGAGATTTAGAGAGAGATTGAGAGAGATTTAGAGAGAGATTGAGAGAGATTTAGAGAGACGGATTTAGGGAGAGGGATTTAGAGACATTTAGAAAGAGAGATCTAGTGAGGTTTAGAGAGATTCAGAAATATATAGAAAGAGATATAGAAACACACTTAGAAAGAGATTTAGAGAGATTTATACAGAGAGATATAAAGAGGGAATCAGATTTAGAGAGGGAGAGAGATTTATGGAGATTTATAGAGATTTACAGAGGTGAGAGAGATTTAGAGAGAAAGACGTTTAGAGAGATTTAGCAAGACATTTACAGAGAGATTTAGAGAGAGGGAGATTAGAGTAATTTAGAAAAGTTTAGAGAGAGGGATTCAGAGAGATTTAGAGAGAGATATAGTGAGGTTTAGAGATTTAGGCGGAAAGAAGATATAGTTTTAGACAGATTTAGACAGACAGAAGTTTAGAGAGATTTAGAGAGAAAGAAAGATTGAGAGAGATATAGTGAGATTTAGAGAAAGATTTAGACAGATTTACAGAGAGAGATTTAGAGAGAGATAGAGAGGGAGTGAGAGACAGAGTAAGAGAGATTTAGAGAGTGAGAGAGATTTATAGTGTGAGTTCTGGAGAGATTTAGAGAGAAAGAGAGAGATTTCGAAGGATTTAGAGAGAGAAACATTTAGAGAGAGGGAAAAATTTAGAGTGAGCTTTAGAGACAGATTTAGAGAGATTTAGTTAGAGAGAGAGATTTAGAGACATTTATAGAGAGAATTAGAGGGAGGAATAAGAGATTTAGAGAGACAGATTTAGAGAGTTTAGAGACAGAGATAGAAAGATTTATAGAGATTTAGGGAAATTTAGGAGAAAGAAAGATTTAGGAGAGAGATTTAGAGATATTTAGATAGATTAATAGAGAGGAATTTAGAGAGATTTAGAGATATTTAGAGAGAGGGGATTTAGTGAGTTTTAGAGAGAGGGAGATTTAGAGTGTGATTTAGAGAGGTTTAGAAAGAGATTGAGAGAGAGATTTAGAGAGAGAAAGAGATTTAGAGAGCTTGAGAGATTTAGAGAGAAATTTACATAGAGATTTAGATATAGACATTTTAAATTGATTTAGAGAGAGGTTTAGAGAGATTAGAGAGAGGGAGGTATTTATAGAGATAAAGAGAGATTTAGAGAGATATAGAGAGAGATTTAGAGAGAGAGTGAGAGAGAGAGAAATTTGGAAATAGATATTTAACGAGAGATTTAGAGAGGAAGCGAGATTTAGAGAGATCTAGAGAGAGATTTAGAGAGAGATGGAGATTCAGACAGAGAGAAATGAGAGAGATTTAGAAACATATTTAGATAGAGATTTAGAGAGGGATATAGAGTGTTTTAGAGAGTTTAGAGAGATTTAGAGGGAGATTTTTAGCATAGAGAGATTTAGTGAGAGATTTAAAGAAAGATTTAGAGCAATTTGGAGAGATATTTACAGAGAGAGATTTAGGCATTTTAGACAGAGATTTAGAAAGAGAGATTTAGATAGATAATAACTTAGACAAAGAGGGAAACATAGAGAGAGATTTATAAAGAGATTTAGAGAGAAAGACATTTAGAGAGATTTAGAGAAAGTTTTTAAGAGTTTGGAGATATAGAGAGAGATTTTGAGAGATTAGAGACAGAACTGAGAGAGAGGGATTAAGATAGGTTTAGACAGAGAGATATATAGAGAAACAGATTTAGAGAGATGTAAATAGAGATTTAGAGAAGGTGATTTAGAGAGGGAGGGAGTTTTTTTTAGAGAAAGTGATTTAGAGAGACTTAGAGAGATTGAGATAGAGACTTAGAGAGATTAAAGAAAGAGATTTAGAGGGATTGAGAGAGAGTTATTCAGAGAAAGAGAGCGACATTTAGAGAGATTTAGAATGACTTAGCCAGAGATTTACAGAAAGATATTTAGAGAGAGGAAGATTTAGAAATATTAAAAGAGACAAATTTAGTGAGGGGGACTTAGAGAGATGGCAAGTGACCTATTTCCGCTGGATGGCAAGTGACCTACTTTCGCTGAACCGGCAAGTGACTTACTTTCGCTGGATGGCAAACGACCCACTTTCTCTGGATGGCAAGTGACTTACTTTTCCTCGATGTCAAGTGACCTAATTCCGCTAGATGGCAAGTCACCTACTTCCGCTGAATGGCAAGTGATCTACTGTCGCTGTATGGTAAGTGACATACTTTCGCTGGTTTGCAAGTGACCTACTGTCGCTGGATGGAAAGTGACGTACTTTCTCTGGATGGCAAGTGACGTACTTCCGCTGGATGGCAAGTGACATACTTCGGCTCGATGGCATGTGACCTAATTTCACTGGATTGCAAGCGACCTACTTTCGCTGGATGGCATGTTACATAGTTTCGTTCGATGGCAAATGACCTACTTTGGCTGGATGACAAGTGACATAGTTTCGTTCGATGGCAAGTGACCTACTTTCGCTGGATAGCAAGTGGCAAACATTCCCTGGATGGTAAGTTGGCTACTTTCGCTGGAAGATATTGAGCTAATTTCGATCGATGGCAAGTGACATATTTTCGCTCGATGTCAAGTGACTTAGTTTCGCTGGATGGCAGGTGACCAATTTTCGTTCGATGGCAGGTGACCTACTTTCGTTCGATGGCAAGTGACCTACTTTCTCTGGATGGCAAGTGACCTACTTTCCCTGGATATCAAATGACCAACATTCTCAGGATCGCAATAACGTACTTTCGCTGGATGGCAAGTGTCCTACTTTCGCTGGATGGCAAGTGACCTACTTTCGCTGAATTGCAAGTGAATTGATTTCGATGGATGCAAGTGATCTACCTTCCCTGGATGGCAAGTGACATATTTTCGCTCGATGGCAAGTGACCTACTTTCGCTGGATGGCATGTAAACTAATTTCGATAGATGGCAAGTGTCCTAATTTCGCTGGATTGCAAGTGACCTACTTTCGCTGCATTGCATGAGACCTACTTTCGCAATATGGCAAGTGAGCTACTTTCGCTGGAAGCAAGTGAGCTACTTTCGCTCGATGGCAAGTAACCTACTTCCGCTGGATGGCAAGTGACGTACTTTCGCTCTATGGAAAGTGATCTACTTTCGCTCAATGGCAAGTGACCTACTTCCGCTGGATGGAAAGTGACGTACTTTCTCTGGATAGCAAGTGACGTACTTTCGCTCGATGGCATGTGACCTACTTTCCCTGGATGGCAAGTCACCTAATTTCCCTAGATAACAAGTGACCTAATTTCGCGCGATGGCAAGTGACCTACTTTCTCTGGATTTCAAGTGACGTACTTTCGCTAGATTGTAACTTACCTACTTTCGTTGGATTGTAACTGACCTACTTTCGCTGCATTACATGTGACCTATTTTATCAACAAGTGACTTATTTCCGCTCGATGGTAAGTGACCTACTTTCGCGTGATGGCATGTGACCTATATTCGCTGTATGGCCAAGTGACCTTCTTCCGCTGGATGTCAAGTGAAGTAGTTTCGCTGGATGGCAAGTGACCTACTTCAGTTCAATGGCAAGTAACCTACTTTCGCTGTCTTGCAAGTGACCTATTTTCGCTGAATGGCAAGTGACATAATTTCCCTGGAAGCAAGTTCACTAATTTCGCTCGGTGGCAAGTGACTTACTTTCGCTCGGTGATAATTTACCTACTTTCTCTGGTGGCAAGTGTCCTAATTTCGCTGGATTCTAAGTGACCAACTTTCTCTCGACGGCAAGTGACCTACATTCGCTGGATGGGAAGTTACATACTTTTTCTGGATGTCAAGTGAGCTACTTTCGTTCAATGGCAACTGACCTACTTTCGCTCTATGGCAAGTGACCTACTTTCGCTCGATAGCAAAGTGATCTAATTTCGCTGAATGGCAAGTGACCTACTTTAGCTGGATTCCAAGTGACGTAATTGCATGTGACCTACTTTCGCTGGATGGCAAGTGAGCTACTTTCGCTGGAAGCAAGTGATCTACTTTCGCTCGATGGCAAGTGACCTATTTCTGCTGGATGGCAAGTGACCTACATTTGCTCTACGGCAAGTACCCTTCTTTCCCTGGATGGCAAGTGACCTACTTTCTCTGGATGGCAAGTGACGTTCCATTGCTGGATGTAAAGTGACGTACTTTCGCTCGATGGCAAGTTACCTACTTCCGCTGAATGGCAAGTGACCTACTTTCATCGGATGGCAAGTGACTTATTTCCGCTCGATGGCATGTGACCTACTTTCGCTGGATGGCAAGTGACCTTCTTTCGCTGGATTGCAAGTGACCTACTTTCGCTGGATTGCAAGTGACCTAGATTAGCGGTATGGCAAATGACCTACTTTCGCTGGATGGCAAGTGACGTAATTTCGCTGGATGGCAAGTGGCAGCTGACCAAGTTTCGTTGGATTGCAAGTGACCTACTTTCTCTGGATGGCAAGCTACTTACTTTCGCTGGATGGCAAGCGACGTACATTCTCTCGATGGCAAGTGACCTATTTTCGCTCGATTGCAAGTGACCTACTTTCGCTCGATGGCAAGTGACCTAGTTTCGCTGGACAGGAAGTGACTTAGTTTCGCTGCATGGCAGGTGACCTACTTTCGCTGGATTGCAGGTGACCTACTTTCGCCGGGTTGCAGGTGACCTATTTTCGTGGGATTGCAATTGACGTACTTTCGCTGAATTGCAAGTGAAATGTCGCTGGATGCCAAGTGACCTGTCGCTGGATGGCAAGTGACCTACTTTCGCTGGATTGCACGTGACCTACTTTCGCTTGATGGCAAGTGACCTACTTTCGCTCTGTGGCAAGTGTCCTACTTTCGCTCGAAGGCAAGTGACTTACTTTCGCTGGATGGCAAGTGATTTACTTTTGCTGGATGGCTAGTGACCTACATTCGCTCGATAGCAAGTGACCTAATTTCGCTGGATGGCTAGTGGCCTTATTTCTCTCGATGCCAAATGACCCACATTCCCTCAGTGGCAAGTGATCAACTTTCGCTGTATGACAGATGACCTACTTTCGCTGGTTGGCGGGTGACAGAATTTCGCTAGATGGCAGGTAACAGAATTTCTCCCGATTGCAGTGAAATAGTTTGGCTGGATGTCAAGTGACCTATTTTCGCTCGATAGCAAGTGACCTATTTTCGCTCTATGACAAGTAACCTACATTCGCTCGATCTCAAGTGACATACTTTCGCTGCATGGCAAGCGACGTATATCAAGTGACCTATTTTCGTTCAATGGAAATGACCTACTTTCGCTCGATGGCAAGTGACCTACGTTCGCTCGATGGCGAGTAACATAATTTCGCTGGATGGCAACTAACCTATGTCAAGTGACCTACTTTCGCTCAATTGAAGTGACCGGCTATCGCTCAATGGCAAGTGACCTACTTTTCTTGGATGGCAAGTGACTACTTTTGCTGGATTGCATGTGACCTTTTCCTCGATGGCAAGTGACCTACTTTCCCACGATGACAAGTGACCTACTTTTCCACGATGACAAGTGACCTACATTCCCACGATGGCAAGTGACCTACTTTCGCTCGATAGCAAGTGATTTACTTTCGCTGGATGGCAAGTGACCTACTTTCGCTCGATGGCAAGTGACGTACTTTCCTTCGATGGCAAGTCGCCTAATTTCGCTCGATGGCAATTGACTTACTTTCCCTCGAAGACAAGTGAACTACTTTGGCTGGATGTCTAGTGACCTACATTTGCTCGATAGCAAGTGACCTCATTTCGCTTGAATGCTAGTGATCTAATTTCCCTCGATGCCAAATGATTTACTTTCTCTCGGTGGCAAGTGACCTAATTTCTCTCTATGGCAGGTACCTACTTTCCCTGGTTGACAGGTGACATAATTTCGCCTAATGGTAGGTGACAGAATTTCTCCCGATGGCATTGACCTACTTTCGCTGGATGGCAAGTGACCTTTTTTCGCTCCATGGCAAGTGACCTATTATCGCTCTATGGCAAGTGACTTACTTTCGCTCGATGCCAAGTGACAAACTTTCGCTGGATGGCAAGTGACATGATTTCGTTCAATGGAAGTGACCTACTATCACTCGATGGAAAGTAACCTACTTTCCCTCGATGGCAAGTGACCTACTTTCCCACGATGACAAGTGAACTACTTTCGCTGGATGGCAATTGGTCTACTTTTCCTCGATATTAAGTGATCTGCTTTCGCTGGGTGGGATGTGACCTACGTTCGCTCGAAGGCAAATGACGGTACTTTCGGGGAATGGAAGGGACTTACTTTCCCTCGATGACAAGTGACCTACTTTCCCTCGTAGACAAGTATCCTACTTTCGCTCGATGGCATGTGATCCAATTTCGCTGGATGGCAAGTGGTCTAATATCAGTCGATGTCAAGTGACCTACTTTCCTTCGATGGCAAGTTACCTACTTTCGCTGGATTGCATGTGAACATCTTTCCGTCGATGGCACGTGGCCTAATTTTCCACGATGGCAAGTGACCTACTTTCCTACAATGACAAGTGACCTACTTTCTCTGGATTACTAGTACTCTACTTTTCCTCGATCTGCTTTCGCTGGGTGGTAGTTGACCTACGTTCGCTCTATGGCAAGTAGCCTAATTTGCCTCTATGGCAAGTTATCTGCCCCTAGGCGTGATGCGTGATTCATCTAACAACAACAGCAACAACAACAATGGATTAAAACTTTCAGACCTTCTCTTTAAAATGGTAGTAACCTTTTCCCACTTGAACCCGTACTTTTCACGTTATAATTATTTATTTTATTATACCTATAAGAGGAACACTCGTATTGTATTTTGTTCTGTTGTGATGCGTTGTATATATCGTGATGCGATGTTTTATATTTTATTGAGCTGCGTTGAATTGTTGTTTGTATTAAAATTTATTTTGTTGTGTTATATTACATCATACTGTGTTTTGTTACATTGTGCTGATATAATATGTTATGTTGTGTTGTGTTACATTGCATTCTGTTCTGCTACATTTTATTGTATTGTGTTACATTATGTTGTATTATGTGTTGTGTTATATTATACAATGTGTTCTGTTTCATTGTACAGTATTGTTGTTTTGTTTCAATAGAATGAAGAAGACGACATGGGTTAAAATATACATAGTGGGCGGGAAGTAACTAGATATTTAAAAAGTTGTATAAAATCTACATTTACAATGCTGATTTATTAAAATTAATTTTATGTATATTTTATTCAATGAGTATACGGATAAATACCTCAAAATTCAACCTAGGCACCTGTGGCCGGGAATGGAATCCACAGTCTTCTGGAGGAAGTTACGTGGAACAATGGTAATAACGACCCGAATCCGTGCTTCCAATTCTTTCAATGTGCGAGGTTTCGTCCGGTACACCTCATCTTTTGTCCAGCCCCATAAAAAAGTAACAGGATGTCAGGTCAGGACTCCTTGCAGGCCATTCGTGAGGTCCGCGTCGTCCCAGCCAACGTCCCGGAAATTTCTCATCAAACCATGTACGCACTACATTGGCAAAGTGAAGTATTACACAGTCTTACATGAAGATAATGTCGCTGATGTTTTCCCATCCAGATACTGTGGGTCAAACGTAATCTTCAAGCATCTCATGGTAGCGCTCCGCGTTCTTCCTGCATCCTTAACCGAACCTGTAGTCATTAGCTTCCTTTGACAATATTCTTTATTGTCTCTGGACGGATTGTTGCATTACTTCCCTTCATTGTACTCCACCATCTCTGTGCAAGAACGGAATTCCACACTTCATAACTTGCAGTAATCTGCGCTCGCTCGGGAACAGGCAGGCGATCGGCCATCTTTGCAGCAGCATATTTCGAATCTCAGCGGACTGCTGGTCAATGACGAAATAGGAGCAAAACTGCTGGAAGGTTCAATGGCTATCGTGTACGAATTGATATATGCGCTACGCTAGCAAGATTTTGCGAATTTTTCATACTGCCATCTCGCCCAAAGAAGAGAGAGCACAAACAAATTATTTATTGATCCAATAGTAATAACTGGTTCGTTGACAAGTTCGTTCATGAGTTATTAATATATTTTTTTTACGTTGTGCTCATTACAAACAACACAGCAGAACGCACCACCATGACACAACAGTGCAAGATGTCATTCGTCTACAAATTCCCTCTCTTTATAAGGACCAATCAGATTCATTGATGGAGGCTGATGGACACTGCCACCACCTCTACACGCTGATGGAAGAGCTTTGCTATAGCCTACACAAGAATGCCTTTCTTGTGCAATCCAGAAAACGACAGCTCATTTTATATTTGGATGCCGATTGAAGATTTACATTTATTATGTCATTTGAATAGCAGTTAAAAAAAAAGTATGTGTAGTAAAATGTTCGCAACAATATGAAAATAATTGAAACGTTACTAAACTTGTAAAACGTAGAATGAGAAAGTATGCATCTGTATAACAGGACTATTGTTCTTTCGCAATCTTTAAGAATAATGCTTATAAAACAACAAAAATGGGCAATGTTAAAGAACGATTTTTACTTTAACAATCTGTTCCTTTTTTGGATTATTTTACGACGCTGTATTAACATTTCAGGTTATTTAGCGTCTGAATGAAATGAAGATGATGATAATGCCGGTGAAATGAGTCCAGGATCCAGCACCGAAATTACCCAGCACTTGCTCGTATTGAGTTGAGGGAAAACCCCGGTAAAAACGTGACCCCAAGTAACTTGCCCCAACCAGAATTCGAACCCGGGTCACCAAGTTTCGCGGTCAGACGCGCTAACCGTTACTCCACAGGTGTGGACAATTTATTGTTCAATCCAAAAGTGTGGACTGCATCTTTTCAAACATGATCACTTTTATCAACAAAAGAAAGTCCTGTGACTAAGTGAAAAATATAATTTAATATTGCTTGTACACTATACATCGAGAAACGAGGAATTTTTCTCATTCGTGTATGAAATGAAGAATTTATATTATCAACGATTAAGTTAGAAATTTGTATTTTATGGGGTTTTCAACTCGATGCAGGATTTTTCTTGAAAATAATTAAGAATATGCTAATATAATTAAAATTAGCGGCATTTCTAACTAAATTAATGAGACTGGGACGGAGAACAGTAACGAAAGCGTCTTTAAATACATTTTTATGCGGAAGAATAACATAAGTGAAAAGCAAGTACTTATGGGAAATACTCGTAATTCAATTATATATTTTTTTGTCTGCTTCTGAAATTTCTGTGCACGCAAGGCAAATTTATATGTAAATGTTGCTAATCTTGATTTAACTTAAAAGTCTACTGTTCGGGACTCTGTTGTGCGACTGTGCAAAGAATGCGTTAAAGTAAAGCAAAGCTATCCACATTACAGATCCAAATAAATTTGCACCAATAAACAAAATTATGTTCTCCGTAAAAGTGCGAATACTGTTAATATAAATTTACATTTGTTTTTTTTTTTAATTAAAACAAAAATTCCTTACCGTCAAAAAATCAGTTCGTGATCAACATTTGATACTCTTTTTGTTTTTTTTTTACTTGGTTATTTAACGACGCTGTATCAACTACTAGGTTATTTAGCGTCATGGGAGTGATGATAGCGAGATGTTACTCGGCGAGATAAGGCTGAGGATTCGGTATAGATTACCTGACATTCGCCTTACGCTTGGAAAAACCCAATCCTGTAATCAGTAATCAGCCCAAGCGGGGATCGAACCCGCGGCCGAGCGCAACTCCGGATCGGCAGACAAGCGCCTTAGCTGACTGAGTTACGCTGGTGGCCCTTAACACTGTACATTTCGAATTTCTCATATCTGTTGGTATCCTGAAATTTAAAAAAAAAAAATGTGTTAGTTACTTTGGACATTAACCTATCTGCCAAAGAAAATATGGAGAGTTTACTACTCAAGCTTAGGCCTATACCTGATGTTAAATTGTTGGTTTCGAATCAAGATAGGAATTAACATACCAAATCCAATCTCCTTTTAAAATACCTGGTTACTATGTTAAGTAAAAAATGAAACCACAACACGGCGCGTCCTCAGGCTGCAGATAGAGGAAATAGCCTCCAGATATGGATGGTAGCTGCGAATATATTGAATAAGCAGTCGCTGATAGCCAATAAAGGGTGGTCCTCCAGCTTGGGGGTTGGACGAAGGGCTACCGTAAAAAAAGTTTGTTACGAAACTACAACATAAGACTCAGAATGAGAAAAGAGAGCCTACATGTAATTAGTAATGGAGTTAGGTTAGTCAACTTTGCCATATAAAAAAATGTAATTGTCAAAAGCACAATATTCCCCTAATAAGGATATACATAAAATATACTTGGGCTTCTCCAGATGGATTGACACACAACCAAATAGATCACATCTTAAAGTTACACAACGTAGAACTGCACGCATTGTATTCTTCACCTAACATAATTGCGAATATTAAATCCAGACATTTGAGATGGGCAGGACATGTAGTACTGTCATCCTCTGAGGATGTTTAGTGCAGAGAGGAATGCGGTTCCGACTAGTCTAGCACTGTACTGGAGTGGGAGGGAACAGTGACAGGGCAGCCTGGAAGGAAGTACAATCATACTGAAAACATTCGCCCGATTTACGAGAGCAGTATGCCTATTAGTTTTCTAATGTATTTTGGCGAGATAGAGATACAACCATTCGTACTTCCGTGTTCAGAGAAGGAAAGTATTGTAGAAAATTGTATTTATTTATTTATTCAGGTGAAGTTAAGGCCATCACACCACCAGAAATACAAATACAATGAAATAAATAAAAAGAAAAATCTTAATACAACTACAATAATATAAATGAAAAGAAGAATTATACTATACAATTTAGTGATTAGTAGAATTGAATTAAATTTGTAAAGTAATCAATTTAAATATACTGTACTGCTGAACTCACTTGAGAAGTAAAACTACTTGATTTGTATTTTAAGATATCACCAACAAATGATTTTCGCACGACATTATAGGAATCTGTTTTTCACGATACTAATCACACTTATTCTAAAATTCCAATAGAATAAAACCAAAAACTTTTCCACAGCATGTTTCCTTAAAAATGACTTGTAACGGTGAAATATTTAATATGAGTAATTCATATAATATTAACATAGCTAACATCAGGGAGATGTTTGATCAAAAGTTGCAACAATATATTTAATATATTAATAACAAAACCATATATGCCTAGATAAACAATATGTGTATGAAATATTCACACACTACTACAAACTGAAGACTGCATGTTTTTGGATGATTAATACTTCCCACTCCGCTCGGCTTGGCTTGGCTGTAGTAACAAAAGAATCTACCTGCAACCCCCCCACACCCATAGCAAAAATACCTCAGACCCAGCACTAAACTCGGAGGAAGACAGTATGTATGGGCGAATCCAGAAATGCATATAGTGTGTTAGTTGGAAGGCCAGATGGAAAAAGACCTTTGGGGAGGCCGAGACATAGATGGGAGGATAATATAAAAATGGATTTGAGGGAGGTGGGATATGATGATAGAGACTGGATTAATTTGCACAGAATAGAGACTGATGGTGGGTTTATGTGAAGGCGGAAATGAACCTCTGGGTTTCTTAAAAGCCATAAGTAATGTAAGTAAAAAATGAAACTATTAGTTGGCTGAGGCATTTCCCTGCCGATCCAGAGTTGCGTTCTGGTGTAGGTTCGATTCCTGCTTGAGCTGATCACCTGGTTCAGTTTCCCCCCCCCCCCAACCATAAGGCAAATGGTTAGATAATTCATGGCGAATGGCGAATTCTCGGCCTCATCTTGCTATCATCAATCTCATCAATGCTAAATAACCGAATAGTTGATATAGCATCGTTGAATAACCAAATAAAAAATTACTTGTAAAGGATACAGGAGATTAATTCAGTTTATCAAAACATTTTTCATTGCATTATATAGAAAGGAAGTTAAAAATAAATCACAGAAAATCATGGAAAACCGACAAAAAATTGAATATTACACTATATAAATTATGAAATGTGAAACAACAACAATAATAATAACATATCATTATTATTATCAGCCACTGGCGTAGCTCAGTTGAAAGAGATGCTTACCTTCTGATCCGGAGCTGCACTCAGGCATGGATTCGATCCCCGCTTGGTCTGATTACCTGGTTGGGTTTTTCTGAGGTTTTCCCCAACGGTAAGGCGAATGTCAGGTAATCTATGGCGAATTCTCGGCCTCATCTTGTCAAATACCATCTCACTATCACCAATTCAATCGATGCTATAAATAACATAGTAGTTGATACAGTACCATTAAATAACCAACAGAAAACATTATTTATTATTACTATTATTATTATTATTATTATTATTATTATTATTATTATTATTATTATTATTATTATTACCGTATTACATTTGTTCTTTATTGTCATACCTCGGAAATTAATTTTGTTCTTTTTTGCACTTCTTACTCTGTAGTCTAACAGAAGCAAAATTTTCCTTACCAACAAAATCAAACTGCAACCACCAAGTTTTTATATGATGATCAAGCACTGCAAGATACACAGAAGAGATATTTTTCGGATAGCTCTGAATGAGGAAGAAAATAATGGTGAATAATTTAGGAGCGTTTTGGGTTGAACTTCTTATACCGCTGATAATAGAAACAAATATTTAATGTAAAAATTTTTACAATGTTTCTATGTTCATCTTCAGGTGAAAATCAGAGTGAGAGGGAAAAGGTCAGTCACGTGAATTTAGCCATTTGTAACGACCACAATGAGTGGAACATCTTCTTCTCTCACTATAATTTTTCCTTTTTAAGCAGAAGGTATATCCAAGCTTCGAAACATTGTGAATTTTTTAATGTTATACTTTTAATTTATTTCACCAGGAATGGAAAATGTCCAAACCAAACATCTGTTGGAATATCTTGAATTAAAATGACGTAATACATCGATTTACTTTCATAATGTATGAGTAATTCTGAGGACTGTTTGTAAACATTACTAGAATACACCTTACTAAACATTATCACTGTGTAATTATTTATTGATACCATGGTCAGCACATGGGATTACTTGAATTCTTTCTGATGTGTTGTCTTCTCGACAATTATTAATTTTTTACGACATCATGGTGATGAGAAACGTTGTTTCATGGCATCAGTTAACAATTTATGGTCAACTTTTATAGTCTGTATAATTACACAACTTTAACTAAACTGAAATGTAATGTTATTTCTTTCTTTTTAAGTCTGCAGAACTTTAGTTGGTATCTAAAAAAAAATAACCGATAATCTAAGTATAGAATCATCTAACAACAGCTACTTCAAAGTCACGTGCATGTGCGAAAAGCAAGGTAGCATCCATCATTTTTTATTCTTTTACGCTGAGTCACGCATTTTCAAGTCAGTATATCTCCACATTGCAACAAGGTAGGACGACAATATGGGTCTCAGACGATTTGTCTGAACGAAAAGTAACCAGAAAACTCTAAATCATATGCATCTAAACGGATAGTGAAAAGTTATGTGAGAATCCCAAAAAAAATGACTAAAATTGAAATAGTCGAAACATTTGCAGCTAAAATCCAAGTCAAAATATAAAAAACGTATATCAGATGAAATAAGAGCTCAAAAGAAATCGAGTAAGCCCATAATGACTCAAACTGAACGATGTAGGGGTTATAAACAGAGGAAGGAAAATAGCAACTTGGAGAGTCCTAACTGAGCACCTATATCGCGAGAATGTGCAAACCAAAGGATGTGGACACTGAATACGATTCAATTGAAGAAAACACACATACCGAACCAGTAAACGTGGTTAGATTTCAAGAAAAATGTGAGAAAATATGACACAAATGAACTAAATGAAATTACAGGTCAATAAACCATACATATATTATTTTTCATACCAACATCCTTTAATAAATAAAATTCTACTTGTCTTTCATTTCACAACCAACTTCTACATCAGAACTCTTACTGTCCAACACGGATCCACGTACATAAAACCCTGCGGATGTGTCACGATACAGTCCACCCATATTTTTTAACTCGCATCTCACTTTTCACTTAAAAGTTAAGCAGCGGGTTCTACACTTTTCTGCTTATTCTTCATTTTTAACTTCACCTATGTGTGTGTGTGTATGTGCTTGCGTGTGTGCACGTGACTTATACCTAGGTCTTCTGAACCAAGTCAATTTGAACTAGGTGGCTTCCCTTATGAAATCCATCTCAACATTACTGCAGAAGGAATGAGCAGTATTTGGGAGTAGGAAATCGTCTGATGGGATAAAAGAATGCTACTTGATATTCAAAATAGTTCATCAGGATTCCTGAAACATTTTCTGAATGAGTCAATAAAAGCTGTTTTGATATCTTTAACATTTACTTTAATCTTGTGAGTCCAGTTGTCTCACAGAGGACTCAATTCACTTCACAATCATACACAGCCAGATAGATCATTCAAGTTCTCGAGGAAAATAAAAGTCACATTTTATCATGGAGCACTATGTACACAAATGAATGGAAAGTGAGATGTATTCTTCCATTATTTACACACCTGGAGTAAGGGACAGTTGGATGTATGAAAGGAAACATCCACCAATAAGAACTAGTCCACAATTTCATTTTTAACTGTATTTTCAACTGACCACTTGATAAAAGGTAGAATAGTAAAACTCAATTTCCAAAGGGAGTATAGATCTCAGTCCATCACTGTACATGGATACAGGATACATAGTTGTTATTAATATTATCTACAAGAAAATACCACATCTCTCTCAAAAACAAAGCTCAATAATAAAACACTCTTGGAAGAAAAACCCACAGAAAAATTGTTGCCTAAAATACAAATTCGTCCACGCAAACATTGCTCACAAGGGAGTAGGCTATTTTTTCACTCTGCACAATCATCTACAGGAATTAATAAAATATTTCAAAGATAAAAATACATTTAATGAGAAATCACCACAAAAGTATGCTTACAGATCATGATAATATACATCTGATTACTTGTCTTGTACTGTGGCATATAGCACTTCGTGTCGTCATCTTTACTTTCTGTATAGTGATGCTTAAATGTTTCAGCGGGTGTCTCATAGAGAGAGGGTGATAAAGGCATAGTTCCCCAAATTGGCTATAATTTCCCATTAAGACACATAAACTCCTTGAATTATTAGCTATAGTTTGACGTACCGAATCTAAACCACCCTCTTCCTATGGTGTTGTGTGTTGTGGAGGGGTTACTTTATTTGTAAAATTTATGTAAAATATGTTGCACCCTCTTCACCAATTTCATTATCTTAAAGTCCATTCATAAGATGTTCAATACTTTTTCAAATAATGAAATTTCATTGCATTTGGAAATCCCTTTGAGTATGCTTCATGGAGGTTGTATATTGAGCTTTGACAAGTGGAATGTGCATAATACATCCCCCTCCTCTTGCTTCAGGGTTGTTCAACAAACCAGTTGCATAATTCTGGCTACAAAGGCAGATTTGTTCCCCTTACGCGGACACATTCCTTCCTTATCTGGAAGCAGTGATATGTTTGTCATTACTTTAGAGTACATGACGCAGATATTATCCACCAGTTCTCGAGAAGGTAACTTTTTTATTTTGGCATTAGTTTAGGTATTTATTAATTATTTAGGATACGAAGAGATTTACCTTGGATTATTGAAAAATGCTGTAGACTAATATCATAAAATATGAGCTATCAGAACATGTACAATATAGAGCATAATATAGTTCAGGATAAGATCATTTTCAAAGACTGGGAACAAATACGCCTTTGTGGCGGGACCTAATTTTTACAGGTCTTCAACATGGTTTTATTTGATCTCAACGTAGAAGTATTGAACTATAATTTACATTATTCACACATCCTCAGCAGCAGTCAAAATGTGGTAGAAAGTAGAACATAGACTCCAGTTAACGGAATACTATGCAGCGGCCTACAGTTGACTACTGTGCAAGGCATCTTCCATAACATGGAAGAACTTACTGGATACATCATAATAATGCAGCTCTAAGAATAGTTTGCAGGCTAGGACTGCATCAGTTTGCATTCAGAGCAGAGACCATTAAGTCGATGCACCATATTACTTCTCTCAGCCTAAGAATAAGAGGCTTAAAAACACCCAAATAAATTGAATCAAAAGCATGCCTTTATTACGAAATATAGAAATGGTGAAATATGATAAAAGCAGATTGTTCGTAAGTCTTTATAAATATAATGCTTGAAGAATTATCTCACTGAAATTACTGGCGATGTTTTGCTATTACAAAAATAGTGGCATAAGACAACTACTACTAGTATTTCACCGAAGAATGAAACCAAGCTATAAAACGAGCAACACAGCACGATGATTGGCACAGGTGTTAATTTCAAGTTCTTACATGGCTAATCTGATAAATTTTATGAGAAAATTAAAGTATCGAATGATATAGTTCGCGTATATGAAGATTAAAAATACCAAAGGATATTAACTCCTATTCTACAAACAACACGATTACATTTATTGCCATTCTTGTTTCTTAAGTATAAGTAAATATCAAGATCCTACCATTTTTAACTTGGATAATTAAAATAATATTATCCCTTTGATATTATAATCTTTTATACAAATTTATTGAAGATTTAACAAAGAATATATTTTCATAGATTCCCAGAAGTAACCAAGATGTGCAATTGAAAACCTTTCCTTAATATTACCACAAAAATTGCACCAAATTTACTAATCTGTCCTCTGGGATGTTCCTTACCATCTGCCCTTGTAAGAGTACGGCAAGCTGATACAGTCGAATCTGCCCAGCACAGCCTTTAGTGGCTCATACATCTTATTACAGAATTTAGACTTAAATTTATAATAAATTACAATATATTGTTTCATGTCAATTAATAGTACATATATTTAAAACAACAAACAGATTATTGTGCATAAAAAATATACACATCCTTTCAGAAAAAGTGGAATTAATGAAAATTTATAACTGAATTTATAAGAAATTTGGAAAGTACATATCTTCTGTCAGTTATATCAATACTCATACAAAACAAGTTAAATATATAACGGACACCTCACGATTCTAACAACATGTTTGTTCTTCCATGTAGTTTGGATCACATAGTACAAACCTAACAGCAAAAGTTTCGACTAGTACCGTTGAACACTCTGGTATTTGGCCTCACCCTAAATACAGAAATATTAATTTTGTCATCTAGGAAGTGAAAATTGTAAGATAGTATTTAAACAAAAAAATATGTATAATCTTGAGCTATAATACATCATATTATGGCATAGAATATTATTGAGTCTTAAATATGTGCTTTGTAGTGTTGAATGTGAAACAAAGAAGGGTTACGAAATATAAGCGATACATATCGCCTACATTCTTACTGGAGAATGAGCAGAGCACAGGGTCCATCATGAACAGGAATTGGGGCTTAGGGACAGGAACAGGGAGAGGGGATGAGGATGGGATAATTACACGGCAGCCCTAAGGAAGAAATGCTGCCACCACAGAATTAATACGTACATCAATATAATGAGCTAGCTTATTGCATGCTTACTCCCTAGTCTTCACGGCACACAGGGGTATCTTTTTTTTTTTCTTTTTTTGGCAGAAAACTTAAGTACTAGAGTAAATGTATGGTTGACTATATAAAACTGTTGCTCCAGTGTCGTGGCTCGTCATGATTATGAGATCATTTTGCAACATGTGTCCCTTTCCACACTCCAGTCATTGTTGGCACAGATACAAATCCAGGCACATGAACAATAGATTAATACTATTGATTGTTAAAAATCTACTGTATAATTAAAACACTATTTTGACATTATCAGGTAATTATTTTTTTTGAAAGACCACAGCAATATTACTTGATTGTTTTCTGTTTTTTTGAAATCACACTGAAAAAGTTCATCTTAACGTCTGATGTACACAAGAATTCACACAACAATAATGATTTTTTAACAATGAAGTGACCTTAGCACCCGATACATAACAACAAACACCAGAGGAAGTCAACTGACAGAGGAATCTAACTAACAATATCCATCCGCTAACAACGATTTTATCAACAGTTTCACCTAGACTCGCAAATTTATTCTTATTCTTATTCTTATTATTATTAATATTATCATTATTATTATTATTATTCTTAAAATGCTATGATTCACAATAGTTACGAAAACTTAGGTAACTGATATAGCCTCAACAACGAACATAAAATATATAGATCCTGCTCTTCTTTAAATAGATTTATATACACAAGCACTCACATTCATTCTGTCATACACCATTTATTCATACACTAAACTCTTAGTTAAAATTTTTACTCTTGAGTGAGGATTGTCGTTACAGTGGGGTACACGTATTCCTGCTGTCAGCTGACCTGTACATAGTTCAAAAGACACAATAAAATTGTATTTATCACAACACAGAGCAAAGTATCTGGCAGCAAAACCTGAAAGGAAGTTTGTAGCCAAGGAAACATATTTTTACTGTATTTAAAACAGGAAACAAATCTCTTTTTGTACCAAGCTAAGCCTACAATATGTGCATGTATTCCACATATAAATACATAAACTGTATACATATGTACATGCACATGTACACATGGGGGATCAATATATTTATTTTTCTCAAGGAAAACAACATTTGTTAAAGACAGAGAGCTTCCAATTTGAGTCATTGTTATGTAAGTAAAATTGCTGATTTGAAAAAAAACTTTAAACTTTTAGAGCAAGAGAATCTCATATTTATACATCATGGCACAACATAATTTACAGATATTTCCATTTCAATAACAATCTAACAAGAATTCCAGGAAAAGTAGCTAAATGCTTAGTGATAATGAACCAATAATTTCTACAACCTTGAATTGAAATAATACCGCATAGAGAATAGGAGGAAAACCCTCAAGCAATCTTGAGTCGTTCCTGCCAGCATACATTTGCTGTAAACATCTGAGCAAGTAGGCCTATCATATATACCGGTAATCCAACCTTACTTTCCCCCAGACTGATTACTAACGTGCACAGTTTTCTTCTGAAAAAAGTATTTTGAAAGCTACTTACTGCAGCACAGTCTGTGTCTCTGGAGAGCCGAAGTCTATAATATGTATGTAGTTTCAGTATAACAGAGTGCCAGCACACACTGCAACCAGCTTTAAAAATCAACTTAATGAAAAGTTTCCTGACCTATTACAACTGAACTGTTTTATTTTTATTCGAGGAGGGTATGAGACTCTGCCAAGATGGGGAGGACCTTATTGCACTTTCTGAGGAAGTGCATACAATCCTCGGGAATTTGGAGCATATATTATGTTTATATAAGTCTGGTCCTGCACACTTTGTCGCATTGTTCTTGGTTGACATTTTGAATATCTTCCATAAATGCTTATTATAATTAAATGTATCGTAATGGATTCAATTTGTCTTATTAACATTTATAAACGACTTTTTCCGATTGCATTGTAAGGAGTTTTGTCATCCATTAGTTCCCTTTCTCAAAACATCCTGTGTCCTGAACATCCCATACAATTTGTAGGTAGATTTCAGAAGAAACTGAAAAATTTATGCCACTGAAAATTACATTTATACTGATACAGTGCTAACATGTGTAATTTTCTAGAAGGTTAGGATAATCTGATAAGCTGTTCAGTGTTTTTAACATAATGATTAACTTAACCCAGATTTTCCCACCATCCTTTTTTAAGGACAGTTGCAGTGCCTTCGGATATTATGTCATTGTTGGTGTTAGGGACATTTTATAAGTTGTGCGATAATATTGGTAGTATTTGTTAGCTTTAGAAAATATACGTTCCTTGTTTCAGTTTATTTCAACATCATTTAACCGATTTTTGAGAGTAACTAATGTGCTACTGTATTTTTATCACAAAAAAAATTTTGGGGTTTATCTGGGTTAAGGCATAAATCGTTATCACTTTATGAAATGGAAAAAGAAAGAGGTTGGATGACGTACAAATTCTCAAGTCTTTTTACATCACCTAAATAAAATCATTCAAACGTAGGTAATTGTCGGAAAGTTTAACTTTATTCTCTTTATGATCTTACATTTTGTAGTAGTAGAAATTTAAGAGTTTTCGTAACGGAATAACTGGTGATACGAAATCACAAAATACGTACACAATAAGCCAATTTTAAAATCTTGATGACACTGAGATTCAAAATTATCAATAAACGGACAAATAAGACTTGATAGTAAACTTATAGTACTGTACCTACTATTTATATTTTCTTTGTTATTAATTAATCAAAATGAACAAAACATGCCTCTATGACGAAGTAGCTGGGCTCTTTAACCACAATGTTGCAATATTAGCATTTGGTTATTATAAAGCAGGAATTACTTTTCGATATTGTTTTTTACTATTCCACCTAAGTTGAGAATTTCTCAGAAATCTTTCTAAACATAAATACTTGGTAATTATGAAGTGAATCTTATAAAAATGTGCAGTGAACATTAAGCATCTATCAATTACCACTGCTGCCAATATCTAAAATTCGTAATTTCACATTCCTTGAAAACTATTTAAAGTAAAACTTAATTTTAGTCAACTAAATGGTCTTGGTTGCCCACGTCTGTCTGTTAGAGAGTCTGTGAGCTGCACAGTTTAATGTCCCTTTAAAAGTAGAAGAGTTATTTTGGCATGACAAGACGATAAATAACGACAGGAGAATCCGTCACTTCATATTCCACCAATCTCTTAGTACCGTATGTGCCAAAAATTTAACCCTTTAGTTGGGCAGCGAATGAATTGTCCCACATTTAATCATTCTATTGAAGAAGTTTGTGGACGTGAGGCCAGCAGCCAGCTGGTCAGTCTTGGCCCTTCATGGGCTGTAGCACCGCAGATTGGAGAAGTTTAAAGAATATGTGCAGCAATATTTCTCAGTATGCCTACTTGTGTTCTTACTTAAACAAAACACGTAATTTATAAAAGAAAGTATGTGTGGAAAAATATAATTGCTTCCAGGAAAGAGATGCAATTTAAACAAACTTGAGTATTCATTTCTTTACAGAACTACGAAACTGTTACTTTATGTAAAGGTGTACCGAACTGTCCACAACCTTACCCTACATGATCACAAATTTAATTATTATTTCATAACTACATCAAAGCCTGCAGTTGGAGATTGATTGTATCTTCTCGACATTACAGATAATGACAGGATTGCAAAAGAAAGTATGATCTCTCTGACAGAGCTTGTGTCTGAGGTAATTTTAAGATAGGAAGATTGCAATATAAAGTATATATAATTATAACTCAAATAATGGACTTAAATTAATAAAAAAATTGGTTTGACATAAATTATCTTTCTATCAACGAAAATAAAACAATAATTATTCCATTCTCATTATCTGAAAAATGTAACAAACCTCCTACATCTATATTAAGTATTAAATTACATAATTCTGATTGTTGTCTTATACAGTGTAAATATCCGATTATTAAAGAGTCCTCTGAAGTTAAGTATTTACGCATAATTTTCGATAATCATTTAAAATGGAACCAACACATTAATTACCTTTGTAATAAATTACGTAAAATAGTATATTATTTTGTTTTATTGAGGAATTACTTGTTAATAAGTTTGTTACGCATAATATATTTAACTTTATTTCAATCGGTAATTATGTATGGAATTATAGGATGGGGTAGCTCATTTAAATCCAATTTTAATCCACTTTATTTATTACAGAAGAAAATAATTAAAATATGTCTTCATAAATCTATTGATTTTCCATCTCAAAATTTGTTTTTAGACTTTAATGTACTTAACGTAAGACAAATTTATTATATTGTATTAATAAAATTCATACATAAAAATCGAAATAATTTTGAATTGTATTCTCATAGTTATGAAACAAAAGGTATGAATTCTTTAAGATTGTTTGAACCAAAATGCAACACTGTTACAGTATTTAACCATAGTAGTAATTTAGGCCCAAGAATATATAACAAATTTATATTTAAATATCCAAATTTTGTCAATTCTAATAGTTCTAGTATTACATTTAAAAAGTTATGTATGGATTTTATAAAAATTGAAAAATTGTAAATTTAAATTTATATACTATAATTGCAAGTAGACATAAGACAAATTGTATTGTATAATTATTAATTTCAATTCAGGAATCCGCCCCTGAGCACGAGTTCTACTCTTTCAGGGGCGAGCCAAAGTTTTTCTGTATATATTATATTTTATGTTACAATTATTAGCAAAATAATAAATAAATAAAAATATATAAAAAATATGCTTTCACGTGTTAACTAATTAGTCAACAAGATAACTTAGTTAATTAACACGTGAAAGCATATATATACTTTATATTCCGAAGTGATATAATGTTAAAAGTAGTGTAATCGCGATGTATAAGAAAGTTTATATGAATATGAGTGTGATTTCGAGTATTTCGCAATTGTTTTTCATTTGGAGAGGTACATCACTTTGAAACAGACTTCTGCAGGTCAAATAAGTTTTTGAAAAGGATATATGTATCTGTTATCATTATAAAAATAATAAAATTATACTAACGATATGCTTTCAGCAACAGCAGCTCCAAATAATTTACAGTGGTCGTTAAGCAGTCTGTCTACTTGACATTATAAAAGTAACCTAACAAGACACGGACATGCTCTACAATCAGCTGTTTGGCCCACGCAATTCACATTTATGTGACTTGCTGAATTAAAGAGAGGAGTAGAATTCCTAAAAATCTGCTATAAATGTTTTCCTAACCAGAGTTAAAATACTGCATGAGATACAAACGAGCAATTCAGGAAGTTCTGATATTTTTTGTAAGCTCTGTGGAATAAAATAACGAATAAAGATTATTTTTTGAACCAAGATACAGAAAAATATTGTGTAACATCAAGTGAAAAAATAACCCAACATTCTATATTGTAAGTAGACAATTTTGATTTAATCCATTAGTAATTTTAAGAGATTTTTTCTGTTTATTTTGTTGTACGCTCTTATTTCCTTGTTAACATAATTACTACTTCTTTTCCTAATATTCAAATTGTTATAATCAGGGTGCAATTTGTAGAGTGAAATGATGAATTTCTTACCTACTACAAAAAAAAAAAAAAATCCTCCTCCCCTCTGCTCATACACTGCTTATCTAGCCACTGCAGTTTCTTAGAAGCCAGTATTTTAAACATGTAATTACATTTTAAATTATGTAATTATCACATCTTAATGAATAACTTTTTTTTTTTTGTATGATTATCTACAATATTTCAGTATTCACATGCCTGTTATGGTTTTATGCGGTACATAGAGGCTGGATGTACGTATTGTTGACACAGGATGTGCATTTTCACTGATTTTTTAATCGAAATTCATATATTTCTTTCAATATAATTTTAGGTCTATATCTAATATCTAACAATAAATCATTATCTTATTCCAATATTTAAGATATTTTCAATAAAGATTTTTTAAGCTGAGCAGAGAGACCTCCATTCCACAGTGGTTTAGTGCTTATAAACCAGGGGCCTGGGTTCAAATCCTGCTCTACCCTGAATGTATAGCATTTGTTGGGCAAGCTCGTGGTCCAGGCAACAAAGGGGTTTTCTCCGGGTACTCTAGTTCCCATGTGACATCCCAACAAATCATCATCATCATCATCATCATCATCATCATCATCATCATCATCATCATCATCATCATCATCATCATCATCATCCATTACCAGTGTAATGTGGACTCACAGCTTATGGTGCACTCTGAATAGTTTCTGACGAACTGAGTGGTCTATGCTTCTCGTCGACACTAGTGACATCTATGAGCACATAATGACAAGTTAAGACCTCTGTCATTGGACAAAAATGTTGAGCAAAGGGAAAGAGAGCTAAAAAGAAAGAGAGAGAGAGCCATCATTCACTCTCTGGAAAAATAAATCGCTCATTGGTTATAACATAGTTAACTATTGGATATTGGACCCATATTCACATCAACTTTTTTATTCAAAATGACTTCAAGAGTAAACCCTTAAGTGAGGGTCAAACTTCATTAAAGCACTGTATAAATACAGAAATGTATATGAAATAGCAGTTTTTGCTCGTACAATACATTTGCTATGGATAGAGATTGATTTCTATTATAACAGGATAAAGATAAAGATAATTATATTATTATTATTATTATTATTATTATTATTATTATTATTATTATTATTATTTTGTTGTGTTCTCCCCCCCCCCCTCGAAAACCTACCCTATACACTACCATCCGTGTCCACCGCATTCTGCTTGTGCTTATTGGAATTTCAAATTGAGTCACAGATGTGGAAAGCTAATATTCTCGCCTCATATCATTCTTCTGTTGATAATCAACAACTTTTGTATTTGAACATATATTATGCAAAGTACAACTTCAACTGCAGAAACCAACGAGTTAGAATAAAACTCTATTCTAGGTCGTTGCCAGAAACACATAGGCATATGCTGATGGTCAGATTATGTTATGGTATGATCGCTTATGGGCAAATACGGAAGAAATTGGAAGGGGCAGTAACTTACGAATATTGTTAGGCATTCACCTGTAGGAAATGAAAAGAAACGAAATATCTAGATAGGAGAGATGTCTTCAGATCTCCAGTACACAACCCCAAAGTGCTTAAAGGCCACGAAACAGTACTTTTAACATTCCTTAGAAACTGAATAAAATAAGTACAGTAGATTTAATTAAAGACATATTATTGCACTTTGTACCTATCTATTGCATATTCGCTGCACGTTTTTGTAAAGTTCATTCTACATAATTGTTGTTGAATATCACATAACCTATAAGTTTGTTTAAAACAGCAATTCCGAAACACAGTTTATAGAGGAAATGCCTCATTCACGGCTAAGAGGGCTCAATGCGACTTTTTTGAACACAGAAAAAAAACTGTTTTTTTTTTTTTTAATTTCTTATGTATCCATTGGACTCTCAATTTATGCAATGAGACTCAAATTAATATGCGTAAATGTTATCTTTGAACAACTAAATATTCTCCTTCGCAGTTTTGGAGTGTCAGATAGTCAATGAACCTAGTAGCCTAATTCATTCATTTTCAGTTTTATTTTGTGGTACCAGTAAAAACGAAATATCAGTATTGCAAGTAAATTTAGTCAATCTGTGTGATTTGAGATATGAGTAAGATAGATGGCTGAAGTCTTCCATTTTCCAATATCAGGTTTACAAGAAAAAATAGAAATAACAAACTTGGAACTGGATTGTCAAGGATACAATTGACCTTGTATTTGATATGAAATGTGAATTCAAAATGTTAGTGGTGGTGGTGGAGGTGGTCACGATAGTAGCAGTAGTACCGGTAGTAGTAGTAGTAGTAGTAGTAGTAGTAAGTCTTAGTAGTAGTAGTAATAGTAGTAGTAGTAGTAGTAGTAGTAGTAGTAGTAGTAGTAAGTCTTAGTAATAGTAGTAGTAGTAGTAGTAGTATTAGTAGTAGTAGTAGTAGTAAGTCTTAGTAGTAGTAGTAAGTCTTAGTAGTAGTAGTAGGTCTTAGTAGTAGTAGTAGTAGTAGTAGTAATAAGGAAAAGAATAATAATAATTCAGTATCATGAGATACAAATATTCATAGTATGCCTCCCAGCACCATCATTCATTTTAGCCATGAACAGCTGCTGCTGCTGCAGTTTTAAATAACACTACCTTTATTTTAAATTTCACAGAAACGTACTACTGATTATTTAGGAATCAAAACTTATCTTTTATGTAATAATAGGCCTATACTCTAAATATGGATTGCTACGATTCATTACAGCCAACATATAGTTATGATATTTTTAAATGTATCAACAAATATTTCACCAAAGAAATGCAATACTGGTAACAATAAATCACCCTTTCTATCATTTGCTGCTGCCAAACAACTCATTTACTACAATTTTATTTTAACTGTTCAAATACATGTCTTACACTGCGGGTTTTATTTCCTACTGCTACTGTAAACGATATTTAATGAGATTTTAGTATTGAAAATGAGAATAAAAATGTATTTGAATATGTGTCTTGAAAGTATTATGGAAACATCTCAAATTATGTTATATTAATTATATAAGATGGACAGTTTTCAAATTAATTATTATTTAAAATAATATTATATTATTGAAACAGTAAAAAATAATGTTTCAAGAATAGTGACATAAATTAAAATCCAGAAAAATGTTAATTAAATATATTTTCATGTTTTATGTACTTGTGGATAAGCAGTTATAATCAAAATTAATAGTTTTGTGAAAGCACTACTTTACGATTACACGGATCTCATTTGGTTTTCAGTTAACAAAAATGTTGAAAATAGACTCTCTGCTGAAAATATTCAAAGCCACATAAAATATTACAGCTTTTATGGTACACTTCATCATATATTGAAACTAGTTTTATGATCACTCCTCATTAATAATATGCTGTTTTATGAAAAGGTTATATTGACCCTGCCCTGTGTGTAATGTATTGCTTCCTTGCACCTTGTCTGTCCGCTGCTGCCAGGCGTCTCACAACACCTATCATTCCATCATCCCACCTCAACTTGACTTGACCCAACTCATATTTTGAGTAGCAGTTTGGATCCGGGTAACTTTCAACTTTTACCCAGTCACAAGGCACTTTACTTTACACTATACTTAGTACGCTCTGCACTTTGGTTTGGTATAACAAAAATGTATTATGTGTGTATACATATGCAATCATAGTCTAACGTACATAGCTAACAACGTAACGGCTTTATACAAAAAACTGTAGCTAGAAATAATTATTTAATAAACAAAGACAGCAAAACATGTGGATTAGAACCAAACACTACTCTACACATCTGTTTGAAAGATAATACTGTCAATCAGGGCATTGTCGCACCTTGCAGAGATTAGCATCCGCAGTGTAACTGCAGACTGTCGCTCTCACAATCGAGAGTTTATAAAGTAGGCATGTTCGGAGGATCACTCCACTGCAATCTATATTATGATGGACTTGTCTTGACAAACTGCTGGCTAACACTTTGATGGAACATATAAACATAAAGGGCCAACATGATGATCAGTACAAAACAGGAAGTTTTGTCATATTCTGGCAAGAAACGTTGTACCTTATTTACTCTAAGTTTATAAGATAAAATTAAAATGATGAAGATGTACAGAACAAGAGGAAGATGACTGAGAAAAGTAGAGAGGTTATATTTCATTGAGCACAGTTAAAAAAAGAAGAAGAAAAAAGAAACACACACACACACGGCTTGAGGTGCAATCTTTCTGACATTATAACTTAAGTGCATAAGTGCCATTTGGAATCACGTTTCACGGATCTTTTCTACAGAACTGCTACTTCTAGCTTGCCTATGGATGTTGTTGCAAACTGGTATTACCGGTAATAATTGCTTCTGTTGGATGCCTTTTAGCCATTTTTATGGCACTGGGTGTGATAAACGTACGTTTTTTCTGGCACAACTTGTTTTGTGTCATTTTATGGCACATCTTCAGCTTTACAGCCTGGTGTCTCACCCATGGCACAATTAAGGTTATGTCATCCTATAGCACTACGACAGGTAGGAGATAACTGGAAGAAAATGCTCAGGTGTGTCGACCTATGGTTGTACTCACACCCATGGCTCGTCCCAGAGTTTGCTCCGCAGCCTCCATCTTATGAGGATCCAGCTTTGCTTTCTTTGGCTCAGCGTCTGGAGGGCGGTGTGACTTCATATGAGCACTACGACTTTTCACTTTATTAAAAACTCTGCAATTACAAATAGAACCCAAGTCATTAGTTTTATAATCAAAATAAGTTAATATTAAAACTATAGCCTTACAAACTATTGTATATAGTTCTAGAAACAAACTATAATAACCTCAATAATTACACTGCAATGTAACTTTACGTTATAAAAAATTAACACTTAGTGACAATGGAGAACATAATTATGACATATAGACCTAATCTTTCATGGAAGTAGAATGTTTACACAGTAGCTTATATTTTAAATGATAAGAAAGTCTAATTTTCAAGATAAAATTATGTTTAGCTATATTTATTGTCACAAAAACAGACTATTTATGTGTAACACATTTGAAGGGTATAAGATTAAATCTGGCTTGTGAATTATGTTGAACTAAAGTAGAATAAGATATTTGTTATTATTTCTTGTATGCCTTACGGAAGTCACAGTACTAGAATACTTGAATATTTTCAGACTTATCTGCTTCTCTTTTAAAATTGATCAGTGAAACTCAAGTAAGATAATAATGAAACATGACTTGAATAGTTTGCTTTCCTCAATAAAAGAAATGCGAACTGCATACCAGTACTTATTTTGTTACACATGTAAGTAAAATTGGTAAACTGCTATCATTATTTGCAAAATATACTATAGGCTAATGAAGCCTTTTTTTCTTTGAATACATACAGAAATATTTAACTAAAAAGTACAGGTATCAATATTACCAGCAACATGAGACATTTTTTAAATTGATATTGTATGTAATAGATCTTGTTTGCTAATTTACTGCAATAATGTTTAGATTTTAGGTTTTCACAGTGGTTGTGCTCTGAAGCAGACGTTTAGGTACAGTATTCCAATATGTGCTAGAACTTAACATATCGAATGTTTAAGAACTGCACACAGGTTCTATCTTTCAAATTCTGGAAAGTTATTTTGTAGTTAAAAATTTCATATCCATGATATCATAATCATAAAATTTATTGTTGCAGTTGCGTCATTTGTAATGTTCGATACTATGACCATATCTCACCTTCTTTCGAGAAGTTATCATGGCTTAGGTTACAAGAGAGGAGAAATCTGCACTCACATTCTCTCTTATATCGAATTATGCACACTTCATCCCCCTATTAATTATTCGCTCATTTTCATACTCTCTCTCGCTATCATAATATTAATACTCGATCACAATGCGATAACACGCTAGAAATTCCACTTCACAAATCATCTCTGTATTCCTCATCTTTCACTGTTGCTACTTCTCGTCATTGGAACTCTCTGCCGCCTGAAGTCAAGGGCTGCCGAACATTGAAATCTTTCAAATCCAAGTTAGAATATCTTATGACGAGTTGCCAAACTAACTTACTATTATGACAAGTGTTGTATTGCATGTTTCCATGTATTCACATATTTTTTTTTATGTTCTAGTGATATTTAACTTATTTTATATTTTTGTTTTCATATTTTCCGATAATGGTATATCTATAATATGATAAGTTGAGCTATATAATATAATCATAATTTTCCTTACTGTGTGTACTTAAAACTATTGTATTCATTGTATGATTTGTACTGCACTATTTTATTACTACTACTACTACTACTACTACTACTACTACTACTACTACTACTACTACTACTACTACTACTATTATTATTATTATTATTATTATTACTATTATTATTATTATTATTATTATTATTATTATTATTATTATTATCATCATCAATAATTGCCTTATTTTTTTTATACTTTGTATATCTCATTTATTTTGACCTGCTGTTCACATTTTATTATGCTTTTTCCTTTCTTTCTGTATGTTATATATTTTGTCTGATTTCTACTTACTTGTTGTTTACATTTTATTATTATTATCTTATTCAGTTTGAGTGTAAAATTGTAGTGTACTTTGTAAATTTGTAGTATTTTTTGTAACGCAGTTTTACTCCTGGTTGAGTGTTAGAGAAGGCCATATGGCCTTAACTCTGCCAGGTTAAATCATCATCATCATCATTATTATTATTATTATTATTATTATTATTACCTTTATAGTTCTGCTCCTACATTTGAATTTTAGTTACACCTAATCAAAAAAATAAAGAGACACTTGGAATTGTTTAACATTACCGGTAAGTATCTTGTTTTGAATCACATTTACCCCAGTTACATATAAAGTATGACTAGAAGATATAGAAAGTTTTCATGATAAGAACACTCTTAGTGTGACATGCATTGTGGTCCACCATTTCCACTTTGAAACAAGACCAGACCAATAGTGACATCAAATTGGACTGCAGGATAATGGCAGCACATTCAGAGTGTATAGTGCATCTAACATGAATGGTCAGGTTAATGGAGTACCTACCATTTATTATATTTTAAACAAACATTCTTATCAGATATTCTTTCATCTCTTGTCTTTCAAAGTATTTGAGGATCAACAAACTATGTTGTTACATTGCTTCCAAATCAACACAAGGGCTTGTCGAGTAACTGGAATGGGTGTATGGCCTGGACGGCTGTGGCATGTCTCGTTTGCACAACCATAGTGCAAACAGCTGAAGGGGTTGAAGTCTTCACTCACACAGGGTGGGAAGGCAGAACAACCAGACTGAGCAATGGGACAGGTAGAAACCAAAGGGTTGGCAATCGGACCTCATTCTGGATGCAAGTTACCATCGGCTACAGAATAAAAGGATTTCAACAGAGCATGGAGAAGAAAAATAAAAGAGTATATGAAATTATTTTAAAAAGTACATAAAATATGGTGATAAATTGCCAACCCTAATTTTAAGTTAGATTGGGGTGCAGTCCAAGAAGCACACCAGGCATAAAGACGAAAGAGAGATTTACCTTGTGTCGACCTTTTAGAGAGACGTAAACATTGGTAGGCATTCACTTACTTCCCACAAATCTTGCATGGAAATTCCTCAATAATATCTCCGAGCGTGGGAGGAGTTGCAGTAGCCGGGCGCTTGTCAGGTGTGGGAGAACGTCCACAAACACCCCCACCATGAATCCGTATGTGACCATTCAGTGCAGCACGGGAGTTAAAACTCTGCAACACAAGGCAAAACAAAAACGTTTACTACGGCAATATTATCACAACTATGGCTCAGAAGATTACGCCCGCAATTATGACTTTGAAAATTAAAAAATATGCCAATAAATAATACATTAAATAGTAAATAAACAGAATTAAGATTCTTGTAACACTACAAACACTAAGAGAGCTCAGGGAGAAATAGTTTCCTTCCCTAACTAAAATCAGCAGCATATTGAAGTAACTTACAAATTGACTTTAATATAGTTTCTATTGCGAATTATTTTTTTTTTCACGTTACATAAAGAGATATGTCTAAATTACGGTACCCATTTCATACAAAGAAATAAGACTTTCGAACATTTATCAACCATAAACCAGCAGATTTCAGGACTGACTCAGTGAGGTGAATGTTCGCTTCTAATGCCCAGGAGGACCTGGCAGTCACTAAGGACGTGCTGCATCTGCTTACACAATGAAGAACAGTGTTCATCTGATACCAGCCACTGTCTGACCCTTCCCTACTGACAACAAATTGCAGCCCTGTCATACGGTACCAGTACTCGGGGTTGCCAGATTTTTTTTTAGCAAAATCAGGATATCAGGAGCTAACTTAAGAAATTGTTGTCGTTTAGTCAACTGTCAACTGACCAAAGACAGGTTGGAACCTGATAAGTGACACCAACAAGGCACCACTCATGAGGTAACTAAGTCAGGAAATAATTATTCCTCTGACACATCGTCAAGTGAGCTGTATTATACCTGTTTTTTTTTTAAGATGGGATACCTATGATATTAGTGCTGCGATTGGAAAAACACCTGAATGTCACATAGCATGGTAGGTCTGTTGCTATGGTAACAATGGTTGAGTTGCCAAAATTACAGTTCCCATATGGTGAGTATTGAATAGCGCTCGTGACATTATTGTGCACACAGTGTTAGCAGTGATACGTTTTGTCTTTCATTCTCTGTCGATTTTTGTATTTTTTTTTTTTTATATATTCGCGTAAATTATTTTCAATGAATGTTTTAACGTCAGTCATCTAACGTCAATCACATCAGCTGACAGCGTGGTAGTCCATATTGGCAACATAGCATTGTAGTTTCAAGCTCGACCGCTTAACTGTCATGTCCCATCTTAAAAAAAAAAAAAACAAACAAGTATACCTGACAATAGATGTACATATCAACCAGAACCTCATTCAGAGATATTCAAGGATTATCAACATTTTATCACATGATTTCTAGTTTCTTTCGGCAGTGTTCGCGTGCTTTTTAATGTCATTTCCGCCTCTCTGAGAAACACTAAATAACGAAGGGCACACAGTACAGTGAGCACTATAATGGTTTTTTTCTTTTATTAACCACGAATATGTGTTAACCATTCACTATTAAATTTACTTTGAAACTCTTCTTCTTTTTCGAAACTGTTACTGCATCTGAATCCATGTTTAAAAATAGTTCACTAAACTATACAACACAAGTAATACGGTATATAAATATATAGTGTACAATACTATATCAAAAACGCAAGCTTTTTTGCCACTGAACACACTTAAAATATACTCTATTTACTAGCTACAAGAACAGCGACTGAAGGTATTGAACACAAATTAATGAACACTGAGACAGAACTCAGGGAAGTATCATCTTGCGAGTAGTGATATCACAGTCTAGTATATAAGTCACGAAGCTTGAGTTGTAAGGGTGCTAGGAACAATAGATTGTGCTGGTACTATTTCGCATTGTCTGTAATGAGTGCGATATTAGCGATCCTAGTGGTTAACAACTATCTAGGGATGCATATTTACTAAGTATTGAGCTTCGTAACTGTATATACTAGACTGTGGTGATATCTTATTGCCGTCAGCTGAGTTACCTCTTTTACAATGTTGCCATTGTGTAAATTAGAATATTGGAGAATTGAAAATACAGGCTAATTCGTTTAAATATGCTGCAATATCGTAAAATCAGGATTTTTACCATTACCGACTGGCTTAATGGGGATTCAGGATTCCACCAGGCAAATTGGGATACCTGCCAATCCTGGGTACTCCTAAATTAGTGGTCTTCCTGAATCCTGATTGTTCTTACAGAACAGGATTCCTTAAATCTTCAAATAACATGTTATTCTCAACAGAATGGATTCAGATTTTAAGATTTTACTCACAGGAAAACTGAAATTGTGACATATTTATAGTTAAAATAATGATTAAGTCGGGGGAGAAAAATATTTTTATGATAAGGTACGATATATTTTTGCTATGTTCACAATTAATACTGGTTCACATTATTATACACTTGCCTTTCTGCCATTGAAATGATGATAATTGTACATTATTTATTTAAACATAAATATTCTTCTAGGTCTATGTACTGTGAGTCCCAGCGAACATTCTCGATGTTTCTGTTAGTCAATCAGTGGCAGGTTCCCCCACTATTATCACTGCTTGTATCCACGAATTCACGGCACTTTATCTCATTAAAACTTACGTACTAAGTTATATTAATAACATTCGGTACTCAACCTCCTCACAGTAGCTGCTGGAAGTGTTGCCCATCTTGTGTGATACATAAATCACATCATCGTAAGAAACTATCATTCATGCATCAGTACCCTCTGCACTAATAGAATGAATTTCTATTCGAATGTTTTCTTTAAGTTTCTTCAGCATATGAGGTTTAGTTGCATACACTTTATTTTTCAGTGTTCCCCACAGATAAAAGTCACGTGGAGTTAGGATCTGGGGAACAAACAGGCCATAATTTCCTGCTAATAATTCTGCGAATATTATTAATATAAACATAGTACATAAATTTAATTCACCAAAGCACCATGAGTTCGCAAATGGAAACAGTAAAGGTAGCAGGAGCACCCGCCACTGGTCAGCCAACAGAAATACTGAGAAAATTCGCTGGGACTCACTGTATTTAAAAACTGGCCATCATGCCCGCCCTGATTATGTTATATAGATATGCCACTTGTTTAACCTTGTGAAAGAAGCATTTATCTGAAAATGTGTCACATTTACAAAAAGGAAAAAACCTGTTAGAATTATCTTATTGAGTTTGTAGGATCAAAATACTATTCTTCGCTCTCTTTATGGTACAGGAAGTTTTAGTACAGTACTGGATGTCTACTTTGTTAGATTCATCCCTGTCTTTGTAATATTTCTAGCACTATAATCTTTATTATGTGCGGTATTTCAATACTAGTATACAGTGTATTATATATTATGTTCTAACAATGTTTCAATGGAATTTAATGCATTTATAGAGAATTGATTTTGTTATTGACTCAATTTCGTTGTATTGGCATTCAAATGGAATTTTTCACTCCAATACTATAAATATTAGAACCACCTAAAATTCAACTTCAGAAAATAAAAAAGACTGCTATAAAATACTATCGTAATCATTAAAATGTATGATCATAATATACTTACAGCTGAGCAATCAGGATATTCACAGACAAACAGTCGACTCTCTGAACTGGTCGACACCAATTCAACATCATTGGCCTGAAATGTTAAAACAAATTGTAAGATCCTGAAATAGTTTTCACTCAAGAACCAATGAATAGTTTATAAACACGCAGCTAATTTACTTCTCATATGGAGTTAACACTTAGATAATAAATGCATGATAAAATTAAAGAACGAAAACTCTACCTCTTAGTTTTCATAACTTATTGTAAGCACTTTTTCACGTATGAGGGCAGTCCCAGAAATAATGTACACTGTGCATGCATTTCCACCTCCATGGGGATACATGGTTGTTATTTATTGTGTTAATATTAGGAGTTAATTTCGAACGATTCTGTGCAAGTTCAACTAAATTGTTTTTTTGTAATAAGCAATTGAAATGGACAACGAAAATTAGTCAGGTTAGTCTTAGATCTAAGATCGTTCATTAAAATAGACATGTGCCGACGGAAATTTATGAATTGCTAGAAGAGAATGTAGCACCATTTCCCAGTGGTCTCAATGTTTCCGTGAAAGTCGTATTACAATAGAAGACAATCAACGTCCTGCAAGATCGAAATCATCTATGGCCTTCACTGGAGAGAACACTGTTGCCAACGTTTTGGAAGAAGACAGATGGATAATTTGTGCAAAGATAGGATAGAATACAGATAAGTAGCCAAAACCATGCCATAAGGTCGTGAGAAATCAAGGTCAATTGCACAAAGAAATTTGTGAAATAATCATTCCAGGGAAAATACTTGACTATCATTATTTTTTTTTTTTTTTTTTGCTAGAGAAAGAACAACTTTTTGGCTCAGGGAAAATACTCATCTTTATTCACTGATCAAACATATTAGTCGCTTTAACTGGTAGTCATCTTTACTGATTTCTCCTTTCCTTTGGTTTGAGACTCGACATAGCATGGTCACTAATGCTAGAACAGTTTATCAGTATTCTAGAGTTCAGCGGGGAGATAGCCCGTGAATGTGGTAAATCCAAATCATTGATGCATCGCATTTTAACGAGCATTTACAGAAGAGAGAGGTCGCTGCTCAGTGGGTTCCCTGTAAGCTGTCTGATTAACACAAAGCATGGAGAAAAGAAACTGCATGTCTGTTACTCTTTGTGTTTTCAACAAGAAGGGAGACCATTCTTAAGATGCATTCTTGCTGTAGATGAGACGTGAATTCGTCACAATCAGCTCAAAATGTCGATGGAGTAGTCAAAAGTCAAGCAAATGGTCATTATGATGTATGATTATCAAGGTGTTATTCCTGCTGAGCGTGTTCCTGTTGGCACATCAGTCACTGCACATTACTACTCAAAGTTTTTACACAAGAAACTGCGCTCAAAAATTCGCCAGAACCTATCACAGCTAATGGAGTACCGGTATGGTGTGCTGCTTGTCCACAATAATGCAAGACCTCATATCACTGAGTCAGTGAGGACCACATGGACCAATTACAAGTGAAAAACATCCCTTCACCCAACCGGACATGAGTCCATCTGACTATGAACTTTTCACCAAAATAAAAAATCCACTTTGAGTTCAACATTTTACAATGTTAAATATAAATAGCCTGAATACACCTATGACCAGACGCACTCGAGAGCTAAACTTCAAAGGAGAATTATATGGCATCCAAGAGCTACAAGTTTGTGCACTAATTCTGGGATCATCCTAGTATACATTACCTCCACGTACAGAGGTAAAATACTTATTTAATATATAGTCCTCCGTATATGACACCATGGAAAGTACAAAAACGTTGCCTCCCACACTGCACCTGTCATATGCACTGAAGTTCAAGGGTGTTTGTTGAGCATTGCATGCGTGCAGTTCACCTCAGTCTGTTGAGAACCGCTGAAAGGATTACTCATTCACACTTAATGTGGAGCAAGCTATTGTATTTTTTCACAATCACATCAGATATTCAAAAAAAGAAAATTTCATCCAGAGAATTGGAGTCTGGAAAAGTTCCCAAAATGCTGGCTGCGTTTCTATGTTGGATGGCTATTCCTATTCGTTTGAGAACACTGCACAGTGAGACAAATCACTAATCTAGCGGGACAAAACTAATTTTGGTCACCGTTGAAGATGTAAGTAAAAATGGTTCTGTATTATTCTAAACATATTGCCCTATCATGATTCAGTGTTTAAATAAAAGTAATTTAAAATGATACCGTGTGGCAGAGCCTCAAAGTTTAACGTTCAGATGCTGACTTCGTGGTGGTGGTGGTGGTGGTGGTGACGAGAATGATGATGATGATGATGATGATGATGATGATGATGATGATGATGATGATGATGATGATGATGATGATGATGATGAAAGCTTAACCAGAGAAATTGTTATTTACATGACACTTTTTGAAATTAAAGTATTTTATAAAAAACATAATATTATTTTAATTATCACTTACAGGAATGCGTGAGTCATCCATCTTGATGTCCTCATACTCTAAGTCAGGACGTGCTCCATAATCAGCATTCTGACGCCGACGAATCAGACGAAGACGTTTGTACTCTTCTGGACATACCTTCTTCCATAAGTAATAGAATTGGATACATTGCTTCACTGTCTTTGAGCCGATCTGAAATAAGAAGAATACTTATCAGTGGTTTCAAATCTTGCAATTTTAAATAAAATCTTTAATTCAACTCAAATATTCTTTATCACAAATGAATCGTGAACTGCAGAAACCCCACATGTCCATTCGAATAAATTTTTCAGGAGGCACAAAAAAATTATCTTCAAAAGCATTTGGTATTGTGAAATGACTATTTTTTATTAATGTATAATAGTAAGTTCTAATAACAATAATTTTATTTAATTAAAACAATTTTTAGGTGAAGAAGATGAAGGAGGACTTTTTTTTATCTTATAAAGAAATTTAAATGTACATTTAAGCCAAGACATTGGCTATAAAAACATCCTATAAAAAACAATGAAAAGCAAACTGAAAAAACTTTTTAGTTTCTAAAAAATTCCACAGGCCCTGGATTTGTGGTGTCTGCAATTTCCTGCAACATATTGCCGCTGTGAAATGTACACTGAGCACTGGACATGTGGGATTTCTGCACCACTTGAAGGAACTATGTATGAATATTACAACCATAAGGAAAACTCAATTTGAGAAAAATTGTGGCATGTGGGGTTTCTGCAATTCATAATTCAAATATTTTGCACTGGAAGCAATTGCTGAATATTTTTCACCTACAGTAATTTTAAACCTAAGTATTTCACCCTCCATCCTTAGTGGAAAGCATGAGGAGAATACAAATTTTTTCACTTTCAATGTTCAATAGAAACAATTCAAGTACAGACACCTGGCTATAAGAGGTTTTCTATTTACAGTTAAAATCCACGAGTTCATGCATTTTTATTTATAATAAACTTGTTCTTCTGCAAAGTAAAAACAGGCCAGGTTCTACTTTAGAACTGATTTTGTTCCTTGTTTCCCCCTTTCTTTGTTTTTCTGATGCTCTGAATTTTAACATAACATTGTTAAAATGATAATGTTTCTTTGTTTCTGATCATACCTGTTGGCCTAGCTTAGAGGAAAGAAAAAAATTAATAAATTAAGCCATACTTACTAGAGACCGTTTCTTAGAAATTTCAGAATATTGTTTATTCATGATCAAAAAGTAAAGAAATAAAGCTATTGACTGAGGTGTAGAAGTTTGCATATATATAAAATGTACATTCTTCTGGTAATTACAATTTATGAAATAAGAGATGTTATCTTTGCTAATGTGAGCAGTATTGAGATAAAACAGTTTACATACAATGATTTACACAGCCATAACTGAAAAACGAATTTAAACTCATTTGCCTGTTCAGTTAAATGGGATGCAGTTCCCATTGCAAATACTGTATTTGAATTCACTTCCGAGATACCGGTAAATGTATTATCAAAACAAAATATTCTGTTTATAAATTAAACTTGCAAGAGAAGATTAAAATTTTCAGTGCCACAATACGGTATATGTACATATAGTTTCAAAAGATACAAACAACAGCTGATAGTTTCACACTAGTGAAAGAAATGTACGGTTGCATTTCAGATGAGAATCTTGCTTTGAGTCATTCATGAGACAAACTGCTGTCATAACTTACTGACTCATCTATGCGAATTACAAACGAATTGGACAAGGATAATTAATTGTTGTTATTGCTGTTTTCTAATGCCAGGCATTTGACAATAAGTCATTTGACTTATCATGGTCAGCCACTGAAGCAGAGATTTTGAGGTGTTTCGAATCCATTACTTGGTTTGAGTTGCACAATGGGCAGTTAGGGGACTGATATATTCCAATTCTATGCAGGCGTTTGGCCAAACAGTCATGGCCTGTTGCCAATCTAAATGCAGCTACAGACGATTTTCGTGGTAAATCGGGAATTAACTGGATTATGACGCAGAGAATTCCATTTTTTCCCTTGAGATTGTGTTATCAAATTTTGTTTGTTGTAGTCTAAGTATGTAAATTTAATAAATCTTTTCACAGAGTAATACGTAGATTTAGTAACAGGTCTGTAAGTAGCAGTGCTGCCCTTCTTTGCTAAAGCATTCTCGTTACCCAGGATTCCACAATGGGATGGTATCCATTCGAATACAATTCTTTTATTGAGTGTTATTAATTGAGAAAGCATTTTAGTTATTTCTGCTGTTTGAGATGAAGTTGTGCGTCTAGAGGCTATTGATAGAATAGCTGCTTTGGAGTCTGACAATATAACTGCATGCTTAAATTTAATTAATTACTTCAATTGACATCCACACTGTATGTTTAAATTAATAAGATAATAAGCTAGTAAATGTAGAATACGCATATGCCTATACGAAAATAAAAATTACTGAAATCTACTGCACTGATGTAAAACCCTGGGTATAAAGGACGAAAATTCTGGCAATAAATAGAGAGGAATGGAAAATGCTCCTGAGGATGGACAGGGCTCACATCGGGCTGTAGAGCCAGGAATGATAATGATGTACTGCACTGAAGAATCAGTTCATGAGTTCACTGTCTACAATGCAAGCATTAAATGTGAAGTCGCACATCAACACATACGGTAATGTGTTTAATTGCATTCATTATGATTTTACAAAATAATAATGATGGTGATTGAGGTGGAGTGGAGGTGATGATGATGATGATGATGATGATGATGATGATGATACTAAAAGTATATGTCTACAGAATGAAAATGCCAGTCAACAAACCTGTTACCTACTATTGACAACCATTATACAATACAACAATATTGATACCGGTACCAATACCACAATCACTCCCTCCTCTAGTTAATGTTGCTGATTCAAAAACATCCTAGAAATTGTTTACGTAGCCAAGGAGGTAGAGTAGTTTTTTATTTTCCCTGATGGGACGAGCATTTACCCTATGGTGACATTGAGCTTCTTGACTCTATCCTAGGACCTTGCAGTTCACACAGCTCTAGTGTATCCCTCCTATCTTCAATTCCTGGCTCATATGTGTGCCTCAGTTTGTTGTGGCTAATTTGTTGCTGGTTCTAACTCTTGAAGTTCAACTTCTCGGGCTAAACAATCATCAACTTCAGGCGATTCTTGGGCTAGACAATCACCTGTGGTAGCGAGCTGCCGAGTGCAGACAGTAGTCTCTCATCTATCAGCCAATCTAACACATGCGTGACCTGGATTTGCTTCTACTGGATCGTACTTGTTCGTGGAAACATTTTTCTTCATTAAGACAGGCCCAGGTTTGGTTAAACACATGAGCACAGAGACACCGCTGCATGATCTCCGTGGGTGAGAAAACATTCTCTCATGTAGTGTTTCATTTGTTGAAGTACATAGTAATAAACGAATAGAATGAAAGACCATCTGCAGTACTTCCTTACATTGTTCAATCTTCATATTATTTGCTGTAAGAGCTAACTGGACTGTTTTCTAAACAACTCCATTGTATCTTTCGACCTGTCCATGCCCTTGAGAATTGTGGAGTGTTGTCCTGCTTCTCTTTGTGACATCAAAAACAATCTTAGCTCCTGTGATATGAAATTCCTCTGTCAGAGTGAATGTAGGCTGGCCAAAAACAGCAAAATCCTTCTTAAGTTTTTTTATGATAAATTTGGACATGGTAGGCTGTAGCAAACAGAAACCTAGAGTACTCATCCACTATTGCAGCGTTTTTAAATCTTTCTCAACATGTGACGCACTAAAGATGTAATTTAAAAACCTGCAGCATACACATGTAATCTAAACCAGTGGTTCCCAGCAATAGGGTGTTAGAAAAATATGTGTTTACTGCATGTTGCCTTGTGCCACGTTCGCTCAATATTGATTCTTGTAGACTCACTTTTTTACTATTCTTTTACTTTTATTTTACCAATTTACTACGACAACCTTTACTATTTTCAGGGGCGTATTTTGCGGACTACCGGGGCTACCGGCGGTAGCCCAAGGACATTACAAAAGAAAAACTTTATAATATAACATAATGTAATAATTTTGTATTATTAGTTTTACCATAGTAATTAAAATTAAAGTAATTGTTAGATTTATATGCGCTCTCTGCTCTCGAAAAGAAACAAGTTGTCAAGGCGGCATCACTGAGAAACCGCTTGCTACGTGAGGTAGCCTGTGACCGTTCCGCTCACGCTGTCCTTCGCACAACTGCCCATCCCCCGCTCCCTACTGTTTCTATCGTGCAGTGTAGGCGTGTGAGTTGCCGCTCTCGTGATCGGTTTCTTCGCAGGCATGAAGCAACAATACGCCTAGTACGCTAGCTCTGAATGTGATTGTGTTCTTGCAGTGCATTATTTTAAATCTGTGATTTGTTCGAGTGTCTAAGAGTTATATTAATTGTGAATTATTAAGTTTTTAATTTCCCAATTAAGTGATATTGTGAAAAATATGGCAGAACAAGTTTCTGGAGAGGTTTGTGTTGAAAATGACTGTGTAATAGAAGGTTTATTAAAAATGCCTTTTAACCGTCGTACATAACAACGAGAAAGTTGAAATTGTGAAAATGGAAAGACCAACTCCTGAGTTAAATTTGTCCATGGACGTAAAAGAAAAACAGCGTGAGTACACATGCCATTTCACTTCAACATCATATGATAAGTGGAATTGGTTGTGTGGTAGTTCTAAACTGTCTAAACTATTTTGCTGGCCATGTTTGTTATTTAGCCGCGAAACTAATGTGTGGTCAAAAGAGGGGTTTTCTAATATGAACTCCCTTCGAACGGCAGTCCTAGAATACGACAAATCAAAAGCTCATATTTGTAGTAGCATGAACTTTGCAAACTTTGGAAAGACAAGAATTGATTTACAGCTAGATAAGCAAAAAGCTCTACACATCAACCAACACAATGCTCTTGTGAAAAAAAAATCGGGAGATTTTACTGCGTCTTATTAACGCAGTCTGCTTTCTAGGAAAACAAGAATTGGCTTTTCGGGGTCATAACGAGAGTGTGGAATCAGACAATATAGGAAATTATATTGAATATTTAAGTTCCTTAAGAGAATTTGACCATTTACTGGCCAATAATCTTGAGAGTTCAACAGTATTTCGTGGTACTTCTCCCGCAATTCAGAATGACTTAATATTTGCTATAAGTGGGGTTATGATAAAGAACATAAAACCTTTTGTGGCCATTGTTGTTGATGAAACAAGTTACTGCTCTAATCAGAGTCAATTGTCCACTGTTTTAAGATACGTCGACAGTACTGCCAATGTTCAAGAACGGTTTATAGGATTCACAAATGTCAGTTCGGACAAAACTGCTGCTGCTTTGTTTCAGCATGTGGAAGGTGTTACAGCAGACTACAATGTCGGCAATAAGTTAATTGCACAGACATACGATGGTGCTTCAGTTATGGCGGGAAATATTAATGGCTTGAAAACAAAAGTTCAAGAAAAGTATCCTCAAGCACTATTTGTCCATTGTTACAGCCATGTTCTCAATTTAGTTTTGCAACAAACTACTTCATCCATTCCAGAATGCCGCATTTTTTTCAAAACACTGTCTGGTTTAGCTGCATTTTTCTCATCATCTCCTAAAAGATCAGAAAACTCAAGGAATTTATGAACAAGAAACTCCCAAAAGTAGCACCAACTACATTGAATTTTACATCTCGGCTTGTAAATACAGTAAAGGAATACAGAGAAAAACGGACTGCTTTCTTTAAAAATATCATTTGTAATGACTCTGAAGAAAACTGGGATGATGCTGTAATTGTGCAGGCTCAAGGATATTTGAATTTTTTCACACAGTTTCAGAATATATTTCTTCTTGAAGTCTATGCTAGAGTGTTCGCACATACAGATGTGCTCTACAATATTCTTCAGACAAAAAGTCTAGACATAGCATACTACTTGCAAGAGGTATCAAAGTTAAAAAAGTACTATATCCGAGTTCAGACGTAGTGGGTTTCCGTCCATATGGAGTAATATGGAAAATGAAAATTCTTCAGCCAATACAATGGAACCACCATTAAAGCGAAGAAAAGGAGATGATGAATTGAAATACAGGCAGCTGTACTACAGCATACTAGATCATATGCACATGGAAATTACTGACAGATTTTCTGATTATGGAAAGCTTCAGTTCACACATCTTCTAGATTCTCAAAAATGTTCTGCTTATAGAGAAAACTTCCCGAATGAGGCACTAAACAAATTATTTCAGTCCTATAACAGTCACTTTGATCAAATACGTTTGAAAAATGAATTAAGCGTAATATATTCAGCAGAAGTCTTTGATTTTTCGAACAAACCTATCCATGAAATATTATCTGCCATATATGAAAACCAGCTGAACCAAGTTATTCCTGAAGTCCTTAAATTGGCAACATTAATTGTGACAATACCAGCTACGTCAGCATCGGTAGAAAGAACATTTTCTGCGTTGAAGAGAATAAAATCCTACTGTAGATCAACTCATACACAAGAACGTTTATCCGACTTGGCACTGATGTCCATTGAAAAGTCATTTCTACAGAAACTTTGCAAGTGGCCCAACTGTAATTTCAATGACGAAGTCATCAACGTATTTTCGTCCCAATCAAAACGTCTGGAATTCACATAAATATGTAAGGAATTTTATTATAGGGATTTAAAAATATATTTTGTGTAACAATAGGGTCAGTGGTAGCCCAAACCCTTTAACCAGTATACGCCACTGCTTTCTTGCGGCACACTAGTGGATCATTCACGGCACACCAGTTGAAAATGGCTGCACTATTGTGTGCAGATATTGCTTCTTTGAAAATGATGGAAGTGTTCCTTTGAAATATATATTTAGCCTTTCAAATGGTGCTGTGGTTTAGGTTAATTTTCCTTCGTTCTTGATGAAGCAGGGTTTAATTTCATTACAGACTGGAAAAGCATGTGTAGTATTCTTTACTTCCTCTATGAAGAAGGGAAGTTCTTTGTATGTACCCAATGATATAATCGGGTAACTCCAGGGTGGCAAAGTGTGTTATGGACATTAGCAAGATTTATCCCCTCACCAGTCATCCCTACTGTTCTTGACAATGTGTCTGAAGTTGCATTCTTATTGCCAGGACGATAAATTATTATTCATTCTTAATTTTGCTAGAATGATTCTGATTAAACATAAAAGATATAGAATGCTGGTCTGTAAAAATCTCCAAGTGTCCGCCTATGAAATAATGGCGCCAGTGGCATAGAGATTCGACTATCATGAAAGTTTCTTTTCCTATCGACGAATTTTTCTGTTCTGACTTTCTCAAAATTATTGACTTAGTGTAGCACTAATCGCAAAGTCAGAAACATCAGTTTCAACCCTAAAGGGTAGGCCTATATCATCCTCTATTGCAGGCAGAGTGGCATTGGTTATGTCTTGTTTCAGAACATGTTGTTATTGTTGTTCAAATGTCTAGACGTTTAGCAAGAAAGCCATTAGTCTTCTTGCACTCTTTTCCTAGGGTTTTAAATTTTCCTAAATGTTGTAAGTTCATGGGTTCGTTTGAATTGCAAAACACACAAAAGGGAGAGTTAAGTATTCGAATGCTGTGCAGATGTTCTGTCGGACAGCCAGTAATTAATCGGTAGATTGCAACTGCAGATTTTCGTGGTAATTGAGGAACAATTCCTGGATTATATATAAGAATTTTCACTTCTTGCCATCAGCATTGTTTTTACAGTTTTGTATGTACATTGATTGAAATTTTTTCTTGATTAGCAGTTTTACAGAATGGTAGAATAAATTTTGTTAAGTTTTTGTAGGATTTCTGTGACTTTCTTAGCCAAAAAGACTCTGGATTTTTCCCAATCAAACCACAATGTGATGGGTTCCACTGAAACCCAAGGTTTCGTTTTAATTTTCTTAGATGGTATAACATTTTTCTGCATTCGTATATTTGTTGTGATTTTGATGAGTAAAGTCTAGCAATAGCTAATGTAGCTGCTTGAGAATCTGACAGTAGAGAGTTTTCGCACCCTTGTTGCCCGCTATATGGCTAATGATATGTTGACGTCAGTAGTGACGTGTTTGGTGACGTATGTTCACGTTCGTAAAACTTCAGAAAGCATGGTAAGGAATTGGTGATTGTATTCCTTTAATGAAAGGCTCTATTATACTATATTTCCTGCTCTGTTCAAGATTTATCATGCTGTAGCTCCTATGATAGTCAATCACGTTGTAAATTTTTTAATTAATAGCTCAATGTATAAGGAAAGCATAGAAAAAAAAATTCGAAATGAAAATCTTTCTTGAAAAGTGAGAAAAAAAATACTAAGTCCGCGTCTCAAAGCTCAACTTTATACTAGACACTAGTGACTAGCAGTTAGCTTACTAGTAAACTACACACTAGAGAACTTTGAACATATATGCTTGAATCACGAACTATTTATTTTTCTTAAAACTACGACTTCACGACACAGTATGGATTAAGAAGGCAATATCCTAATTCAGTTTCATTACGAGTTCTATGAAAAAGATACAGGCCTAAAATACCTACAACATTTGAAAAATGGAAAGAAGATAATGGAGTACCAATGTCAGTGTTGAAGGTTAGCGTATTGCTCTACATATTTCTACTTCCAAAGCATCTTCAGATTTCATAGCTCCAATTGCTGATGAAGCATTCATGTTTGTTCAGTGTACAAGTCATCAATCAAGCAAGCATTTCGTTTATTAGCTACTACGGACTTCATTGCTATGCACTATGTAACTTTGGATCATGACTTCTGAAGTCACATTCGGCTTTTTAGTCAACTATCTAGTTCATTTGAGCTCTAAATATAGCTTTGGGACACGGCCTAACTTCGATGTGATCTGTTCAGAATAGACTTTACACCTCCAAAAATTGTAAGCAGCAAACAATTTATTTTTCATGTTAGCTAGGGGTTCAAAGAGAGAGAAATGTTTAGAAAGAATGGAAATTACTTTTGAAAGTGGTTGCTACTCAAAATCTTGACTGGTTTCCGAGTTACAGCTCAACCTTTTGTCTGTTGGAAATTCAACGAAAAATTCTTTCCTGAGCCTTCTTGTACTTCGGCCTGAATAATTTATCCATCTTGAGCTGTTCTAAGTAGATGAATATCGTCCACAGTTGTAAATCTCAAACAAGATACCATGTTTTAACACTGAAGTAGGCCTATGGTAAACTTCGTTCATTTCCATGTATTCTGCCTAGAGATAGCGAGTCCGCTATTGAAATAACGTGAAGTGAATGACTCTGATTGGCTCTTTCATCAATGACATTAACATAGCATTAACCGTTTAGCATAACAGTATGATGCAAAACTCTCTAGTATAATCGCATTCTGAAATCTGTTTAGTCTATATAGAAGATTCGTTAAGGACATATGAATTGTGCTTATCGCTATCAAAATTTGTGGTATTGTATTAGGTTCCAGATTGGTATGAAATGAGAAAAGTGAACAAGTTCCTCCTGCTCCTGCTGTTATTTCTATTTCATTTGACTTGAGGAAGCCATCTGTATATACAGGGTGATTCGCGAGGATTACTGTCCCTTACGAACTTATTTCCGAAGAAATTCTGAGCAAAAAATGTCATATAAACATTTGACCTAGCCTAATCTCAATATTTTCAATGTTACATTAATTTGAAGTTGTTAGTAAAATACCTTTTTTCTTCAGTTTTACGGTACGAGTAAAAAATATCACAAATAGAGAATGAACTATTCAGAAGTGTCATTTCTTTAATTGGCTATTGTTCCGAAGCTAAAAATGTGTTGTTAATTACTTTGTACAGATTTTATTTTTCAATTGTTAACTAAAAATGACATCATTTCTACGCACTTACCACAAAAATTGTTACAAATCATACGACTTTAGGAACTTAATTTTTTACAGTTTAATTGTGCATCCTAATGTACAGTCTAATCTTAAAGACTTTACAAGAGTGGCGTGATTTGTAACAATTGTTGTGATACATGCGTAAGAAAATGTAATGTTGTAGTTAAGAATCTAAAAAAAAAGTCTGTACGAAGCAACTATGGAATTCACAACACATTTTAGCTTCAGTATACTAGCTAATTAAAGAAATGATACTCGTGAATAGTTCATTCTTTATCTGTAATATTCTTTTACCCTAAAAACTCAAGAATAATGGTATTTTACAAAAAACTTCCAATTAGTGTAATTTTGAAAATATTGAGATTAGGACAAATGTTTATGTGACATTTTTTGCTCAGAATGTCTTCGGAAATAAGTTCCGTAAGGGGCAGTAAATCCTTGTGAAGCATTCTGTATATGAAGCCTTTATTAAGAGGGTATCTTGTTTCGATAGTTTCTAAGACTGAAAGTTTCATTTTCTCAATATTTGTTTCTGATTTTTTTTTTTAATTTATTCTTCCAGCAGTTGTAAACAGTAATCTATTTGGAATATTTGAAGGGGTTTCTCTTTTTGTAATAAATATTCTTTTGCAAGTAGAATCTGTAGTTTTTCTTTAATACCTTCTATAATGTATATAAAACTTCTTTGTGTTTTAGTTTGTTTTCAAATCTCAAATTCTTCCAGTTGTTATTTGGTAGTCTTATTAATTTCTCATATTGAATTAATGCTTGTTCTTGCAATTCTTCTTGAATATTTATACTTTGAGTTAAGATTTGTATGGCAATGATTGGTGTTGTTTTAACAGCTCCTTTATCAATCTGAGGGCTAGATTTTGTTGTTAGTTAAGTCTTTCCAAGTTGCAGTTAGATGCTGTGATTAGGGTTTCTCCACAATATTTGCTTTTTTATTCCAATGGCAGAAATTTAACTACATGTTATTAATCAGACAGCTCCTGGCTTCCCACTAGCAGCTACTAGCACTGTCTTTCTTCAATGCAGGACATCATATCAGGTAGTTCTTGTCCATTACTTAACAAATTGTGGATAGGGGGCTTGGTTTAATGCTGATGTGATACAGATGGTGAGGAAGACTGTCATGGCTGGTTGTTTGACGAAATTCTGCTACTGCTACACTTCTTGGGGATTCAGGGAGTTTTCTTCTGGTTTCCTTCCATTCCTTATCTGAAGTTCTTGTCGAAAGTTGGCTTTCAGAGAGTTCGATATGGACTTGTGGATGAGTTTCTTTGCAGAGTGATCTATTAGTTACTTGTAGAATTTGGGAACTTTTTTTTTCTTTTGCTGGAACATCAGCTATCTTATTCCCTTTTATTCCACTGTGTCCTGGAATCAACTGAAGGGTGATGCACTTTTTCCTGGACTACAGCTGTTTGTATAGTGCTTTACATTCTACGACATCAGATGACTATTTTATACCATAACTGGTTTGATTTTTTCTGGACAATCTTTTCTGCAGTGAAAAAGGTCTCTTGCTTTGTTCGTGACATATTCTATATGTGACTTCCATGTTAGCTTGTCATCAAAAATGATGTCAAGATACTTGGTTTCATTTTAATTTGTTAATTGAATATTATTAAAATTGAGTGTTATATTTATGTTTTTTTGCGAGAGTGAAGAGTTGATTGTTTTTTCGACATTTTTCACCGATTCCTTATGATTATTTCTGAATTTTTTAGAAAAGGTCTATTTTGTAATATCAGACTCAGATTCAAGTTCTTCTTCTTCCTTCTTCTTCAGCTCTTTTCTAATATTGATGAAATTGAACCCATATTTTTTAAGGCTGCCTCTGTCTTATCAACGACTGTGTTCACACCTTCAAGTGAATCTTTATTTTGCCTTTCTCACTCGAAATATTATCTTACCAAATACACCATTTCACACGTTCGTCCACGAATTGGAGCACATTTTTTCATTTTTGAAACTCTGTCTCCCTCTTTTCAATATTCATTCCTCTTACGATTTTGTCCAGATTGCCATATTTTTGTGGCACCGGTAACAATAAGTAATGTAGCTATGTAACCTACAAATTAAGACTAATTAGAATGAAACTATAATAATTTATTGAGGTTAACCAAAAATAAACTGAAATTGTAATATAAATTACAAACTTGACACTTCAACAATATAATGACAGCTGAAAGAAGGGTTATGTGGCAAAGCCATCTTTACTTCCTATGTGGTAACAGAAAAGTGAGTGACGAATCCAGTTCTTCAGGGCTGAGAGGTCTGGAGAGCAGGTGAATAGGAGTTCAAAACTATATGTTACGGAGTTGTCACAAGTTGTTGTTTTTTTAGTTGTGGCAGGTATAGCAAGGACTGGAATATTTGTTTATCACTCAATAGTCGAAACACGATTGACAGCAGTATAGTTCTTATAAATAAAATTTTCTGATAACTCTGCAACTCTTTAAAACATTTGTTAAAAAGTACTACCTCTTCTGCCACGCTACGGAAGTCCTTGTCATATTTGAGCAGGCCTTGGTGGAATGTGTCCATCTCCTCTGCACTCCACCGGTCACTCTCAGTATATTCATAGGCAAGTAATGGATGGCCAGGTGGCAGAGTTGGTGTTGGTTGCATAAGCTTTAACATTGCTTCCTGAAATTATGAACATAAATATGAAGAAAATTAGTACAATATAATATGAAAATGACTATAAAAGTGAGATAAAAAGTTTACATCAAACAGTTGACCAGAATCTGAAATAACAAATGTGTTATTAATATCCCTCTGAGATATAAGACTTTGACTTAAAATTCAGCAGAAAAAATGTAACTTAAAATAAAATCAATTTAATCAGATCTGAAGCTGAAGTCTCTTGCATGAATTATGATGAAATGGTACAATAAATTGTGTAAGCTTATCTGTGTTTAGGATTACCAACTATTTCTTGTCGTCAGAAATTAAACACTTTAATCTGCGAAGTACATACATAGCTCTAGCCAATTTTGAGCAAAGCTTGTTAATGTATGTGTCCCAGCATAATTTGTTATCTATGTATATTCCCAATAGTTTAAGGGATCTTAAATCCTCGTTATCTTGTTTAAGACTAAATATATTTTTTTCTGTCTTCAGTGAATTTACAACATATTTTATATCTAAATTTCTAATTAGTCAATTATCTGTATTAGCACTCTTGTCTAACAATTTACTAAAAAAATTCCTTTTATAACTTTTATAACTAATAAGTTGCCAAACTAATATATAAAGTCACTTGCAGCTCTAAATTATAATGAATTTTTGTTACTATTAAATTCTTAATAAGAAAGATAGAAATTATACTAATACCAGTGACTGGCATTTTATTTGTGTAAAAAATGTGGACGAAACCAAGGAAAAAAAAAATGGGAGAAGGGACATAGTAATGAAATAAGATAAAATATGAATGCTTTCGGACTTAAACATTGATTTCATACAAAGTGTCCATTTAATTTCAGAGAAGATAACCATTTATGGGAATAATGTTGTATACCTATTCATTTCCCAGCTCTGTTTAAAAAGCAAAATGTTGCCAAATTTACGTGATTTTACTTTCCGCAGGTATTATTATAACACAAAATGTTATTTTCTAAAAATAATAGAAAATAAACGAGTCTTACAAATGCTAAACAGCAATGAAAGTATACATTTTTTTACTGAAATAGAACAATTTGGATTAATATATTTTTCTGTGAACAAATGCACAATAAAATGCACGCAAAACCTTCGACGAAAATATGTTAATATCAGTTTCTGTGCATCCTTCATCATATAACGCAGAATTCCTGCACGGAAATATCATATGTACCTCGGTACATCGCAATAATATTTTCCAGAGAAGCAAAACAACATTCACGCTTAGATTTTTTCAACTTTGAGAACAAGTCGAAGTCTGGTGGACTCATGTCAGGACTGTAGGGAGCATGAGGTAACACTTTCCATCCGTATTTGCGCAGCTTTTGTGTTACAACATTTCTGATGTGCAGGCGAGCATTGTCATGGAGAATCAGCAGCCCAGTCTCCAGCAATTGAGATCAGTTTTTGTGCATTTTTCTGCACAGATTTTGCATGAAGTTACGTTAATACACTGCTGTGACACTTGCTGCACATGGGACTCTATCTGTCATGATTATTCCTTGGTGATTATAAGCAAAGATCACCATTTGCTTCACCTTTAATTGAGGTCGTCGAAATTTTTTTTGGTCATGGAGAAGCTGAACCTCTTCACTCGTTGGACTGTGATTCAACTCCATCTCAAAGTCTCTAACCTAAGTTTCACCAATAGCGACAATTCGAAGAGACCTTCAACTTCCAATCTTTGCTTCAGCAAAGTTCCAATATCCAGGCGTTTCTACTTTTGTTCACCATTCAAGGAGTAAGGGACCCATCACACAGAAATTGTTGTCTTCTTTAAATTGTTTGTCAGAATATGGAATACTGACGTTAGTGAAATCTCTTCAGAAAGTTCTCCACATGTCACACGACAATCTTATTCAAGAGCATCTGCCACAAGTTTCTCACTTCGTTCATCTGTTGATGTTTTTGGCCTCCCAGGTCTTGGATCATTGTCTATGCTCATATGACCACCACAAAAACGACGATCCCAACGAGAAACTGTGCTATGGCCCACTGTAAACTCATCACAAACTTCACTTAGCAGTGTGGATTTCTGTGGGGTTTTTACCATATAAAAATTTCGATCTAAATGTGTGTGTGTGTGTGTGTCTAATGCTCTGGATTTAACAATGAAGTCATCATCCTTCTTGCTTCCCAATATTTTGATGGAAGGTCCACAAATGTCCTAAGAGTTTCACAATTAGCCAGGTGCTCCATCTCCATGTCCTCTTCTCTGGTGCACAGTAAGCATTTAGGTGAATTCAGTACTCCAATACGATGGAGGTGTTTACTGAGGCAATCGTGACCAGTAATCAATCTAAACATGGCCACGGCAGATTTTCGAGGTAGATCAGGAATTAGTTTTGGATCTTTGAATGATTCTTTCCATTTTGAATTTTGTTGTTTTGCCTGTTCGCTGTAACTTATTCTTTTTATGACTCGCTTTATTGATTCATATGTGAACTTGAAATTTGTTTTTAAGTTGATATAAGTTCCCTTCTTTGCTAACATATCTGCTTTCTCGTTAACGTTCAGTCCGCAGTGGGCCGGGATCCATTGGAAGACTACTTTTTTATTTAGCATTTGAATTTGTTTTACCATACAATGAATTTCTTTTACTTTTTCCATTTTAGGGGATGTTGTTGAGCTGATGGACTGGATTGCAGCTTTGGAGTCAGACAGGATGACTATGTTTTTGCACTGGTTTAGCCAAACAAATACATTTTGAAGTGATGTATAAATGGCTTCAACTTCACCATCAAAATTTGTTGTGTACTTGCCAACATTTTTATAAAGAGAAAAGTATTGGCAAGTAGCTCCTGCTCCAGCTCCTTCATTTTGATCCATAAGACATCCATCAGTGTAAATGTACAACCAGTCCTTTTGTGGATATTTTCTATTAATTGTTTGTAGGGCAATGGCTTTTGCTATTTCTGGATTTATATCTTTTTTGTTGAAGACTTCATAAAGATCAAGGCAGCAATCTACTTTGAAGTTATTAAGTGGATTATATCGAGACATCAAGTTTTCCTTTTCACTTGGTATTTCTAGAATTTGCTTAAGCTTTTCTACCTCTTGTATGTATCCATTTTGGGTCCTCAATGTAAATTTAGAATCTTTGTATTTACTCCATTTATCCCAATTTGGAAGCCTTCTTAATTTTTCATAGTTTAAAAGGGCTTGTGTTTCAAGATCTGTTACAACTGGTTTATTAGATGTGATTATTTGCATGACTTCAATTGGAGTAGTTTTGATTGCACCAGTGATGAGACGTAAAGCTTGGTTTTGAGTGCGTTCTAATATCTGTTTATTTGTGTTTGATGAGGTTATTAGTGCTTCACCACAGTACGTTAAGATAGGCTTTATGTATGTGTTGTAGGTTGTGTTGAGGGTACTCCTTGAGCTACCCCATTTCGTTGCTGCCAGTCTTTTTAGTAATTTAAAACGATTTGTTGCCTTTGTGCTGATCTGTTCAATGTGATTTCTCCATGTGAGCTTATTGTCGAAATTTATACCCAGGTATTTTGCATTTTCAGTTCTTTGTAACTTATCATCTCTATAGTTCAGATTTATTTTCACTGGTTTCTTTCTTAATGAGAAGAGTTGAAAGTTTGTTTTTTTCTGTGTTCACTGACATCATATTATTTGAACACCAGGTTTCAAGTGCCACTAACGATCTAAATGTACGACCTTTGATCTTCAACAGTAACAGTACCTGAGACACGTGCAGGCTCCATTTCTAACTCTTGTTATTTAAACACAGAGTACCAGTATGCTGTGGGTGAAACAAAACACGTGATTCTTCATCAAGCTTTCAACTGCAACTGACGTAATTTTCACTGTTGCTGCGTCACTCAATCTGCAGTATTGCCAACTTGTGCATTATTTATGAAATGCCCTCGTAATATCTCACATCTGTGCATCCACAAGAGACCTACAGATTAATATACGTAAGAGTATTATTTTTTAATACTTTTGAAGTACCGTACCTATGTAAATGTGTTCCTATGCTGAACATTTTGTAAATCAAATTGTAGTAGAATAAACAATTGACTGACTCAGTCACACAGGGAACAGTCACATTTTCTAAGTTTTGAGGAAAATAGGAAAGTTGTATATATGATTTTACTTAATAAAATGGCGCATTGTATTGCCACTTTTGTAAGTAATTTATTAACAGACACTTCAAAGTAACTTAGAAAATACTTCCCATTGTGATTACTGCTATCAAGGAAATACTACACATTATTTTTATAATAAATGCAGTGCTGGAATTAAAACCTTACTTTGAAGGAAATACGGTATTATTAATATATTCTTATGTTTTAGAAATTCAGTTAATCCATAAGTTGTCCACAACTGTGGAGTAACGGTTAGCCTTCCTGACCATGAAATGAGCTGGTCCAGGTTCAAATCCTGGTCAGGGGGACAAGTTACCTGGTTGAGGTTTTTCTGAGGTTTTCCATCAATCACTTGAAGCAGAATTGCTTGGTAACTTTCGACATTGGAACTCAGACTCATTTCGCCTTCATTAGTACCATTTCATTAATCACCTTAATAATTACAGATTGACCAGGAGGACATGGCAGGTGTGGTTCCAGGATCCACCGACAGATGACATTTGCCTGTGGGAGGTGCGCATATCCAGAGAAGCCACAGAGACTTTAATAAGCAGACTACGGGTGACCAGAGGAGTGTAGCCCCCTCAAAAAGATGGCGCTTGGTGAATCATGGAATCGATGGCAGCATGAACTTCTGGTTGAAAATGCAAGAGATTCAGGCACATGAATTGCGAACAGATGTCATTGATCTGAAGAGGCTGCAGAATAACATTACAGGCAGGTGGAGAAACGGTCTCCAGTCAGAACTGGATGCTGTGACTGCATTGATACGATGGCATCATGCAGTGAATTATGTGTTTGAAGAGGAATCCTAAATGGACTTCAACAATCATTTCAACATAAAGAAGTTGCACAATAAGCCTAAGGCTGTGGTACTTGGCTGCGGGCCCTCCGCTGAAGAAAAAAATTCCATTAGTTAAGTTTATATTTTAAACATGTTGATTCATTAATAGGTTTTCTACAACTGAAGGAACTAGTTAAAAAAATAAAGTTGTTTTTCACCTATCACTACATAATAATAGTACTTAATTAGCCACTAAATTGTTAGATTCTAATAATAATTCATCTTCTTGTTCTACCACAACTGGTTAAGTCCAAGGAAGACATAGGCTACTAATCTGAGGAATGTAGAGCACAATTTTCATGACGTCACGAAACAATCCATGAAACATGTGCAACCAACCTCATGTTCTTATATTTTATTACTAATAACCGAAAATAGCAATTCCCCCCCCCCCATATGTGTTAATCCTCTCTTTCATTAACCCTTTAAATGAGTAGGTAAGAACTATAATCAACGAATTTCTGAAGGGTTCATTACGAAGTCCGCCAAAAGTTTCTTAAAGTCAGTCTACTTAGATTGTATTCAAAGTGTATGAGAGAACTCACATGAATGTTTCCATGACACATATGCAGCAGATGGAGAGCATATTCTTTGTTGCGGCCTCCACCAGGTACTGCTGCGCAGCAAGCAAATTCCAGGTACATTTCAACTGCAGAAAAAACAATATATGACTGGAATTAATATAGTTCATAAAATAAGAAGTACAAAGATGCCAGTACAGTAGTTATCTATCAGTAATAATAATGAATATATATAGGCTGGAGACGGGGGTTAACTGGGTACAATTTTTTATTTAATGTCTTTGAAGACAGACAAATGAAACATTTAACAGGAAATTTACACAAGTAAAGTCAAATTCAACAGTGTTCATAAATGAGATATTAAGCATACAAGGAAATAATTTATTACAGTTGTATGAACACTTTTTGTTCATACAACTGTAATAAATTATTTCTTTGTATGTTTAATATTTAATAGGAAAGTTGTTGCATTAAATGAGGACAACCTTGAGGCATGTTCACAAAAAATATCAGCACTTACTTCATTAATAAGTCGCTTACATGATGATTCTTCCAAAAACATATTCATGTAACCAGTTAACCACAGTAGTGGGGTCAAGTGGGCCATGATAAGGGGTTAACTGGTCCAGCTTTAGAAATCACAACTTTATTTAAAAACAACTACCTCAGCTACCAAAATACAACTACCTATGATGAAAAATTTAAAATTCACGACTATAGTGATAAATTACATTAATCACTGGTCAACAAAATTTAAACTTTTGTCTGTTAAATGGGAAACAATGGGTGATTCTAAATGACTTTTTTGTGCTGATTTCAAATCTTTTTACAGAACTTTTCCATCATCCAGGGTTTTAGAGTAATCACATGAAAAACATTTTTCGTATCTATACATTTTAGTATTGCGATATCTTAGCTGAAATTACATTTATTGACCTAAAATGTATGTGAAGCATATTTTCGGCTGTACTTTGCTTGAGGAACATCTCTTTTCAGTATCCAACAATAGTCTGCCAACATATTTGGACACCATTTACCATGGTAGTGCCTTTCCATTTACACGATGTTCTGGTGGAAACACTCCCGTGTTCGTCGCTCACAGCCCTAGGTTTTCAGGAAAGAAATCGAGATGGGATGCAGAAAGTGTATTTTTAAGACATATTACATCCCATGATCTTGTAGTTCTCAATCATCTCACTGAAAGTTCTCTATAGTTCCCAGAACTGAAGTTTCCTAAAAAGTTGTTTCTTGCATATTTAATTGGTTTTAAAATTGCGTATCTTTCATCAGTTCCTTTATTTGAGATCAACAAATATTCCTTCTTTTAATTTAGCTTCACTGATTCTTGGGAACTTATTTTTCAGGAAGAGAGATGCACTGCCATCACGATCCATTGCTTTCTCAAAATTCTTAATCAAGCCTAGTTTGATATGCAGTGGAAGCGATAAGATTTTTTCAGAACTTACAAATGGTTGGTGAAGAACATTATCTTGTCCTGGATTAAAATGATTCTCTCTTTGGCCAGTTCTTTTTTATATATTGATTACTTTTGACTCTGCTATCCAACTTGCAGAAGTATAGCCAAGCTGTAACCCAAGTAAGATAGCTATTACTTTCAAATCCCCACATATCTGCCAATAAAAATTGTCACACTTGATAGTGGTTAGTAAGAGCTTCATATTCTCATTATTTTCCTTCATACCAACTGCATGGGCTAAAGGAATGGATGGATATTTGTTTCCATTATAACGCTCCTTTCGAACTGTTTTCGAGGAATCTGTGAACAAACGCCAATCCTCAGGTTTATGCTCAACACCCAGTGACTCGAACAAATTCTCAACATCACTACAGCAAACTAGGTCCTCCTCTTTAGAAAACAAATGCTCAAATTCCTTTTGGCGTTGGCAAAAGAAACTTACTTTGGTGTTACCTGCAGCAGCTTCTAGCCTTTCAATCTTGAGGCGAGTAATTCTGCCTTACTTTTACTTAAACCAAGAACCCGAACCAAATCATTTAAATCCTCCTGTGTTAGAAAGTGAAGTTTATTTACAGTATCATCTTCCACAAAATCTGGATCATTTTATAATTCATTCTGAACATCAGAAACACTTTCAATTACTTCAATCAATGTTATGTCATCTGGTGGAGTTGGTATGGGAAATCCTGGCCTATGAAGCAAAAGCCGAATTGCAGAAACTAAATATTGATATTTAACAGTGTCTGGACTTCGAATTTACTCCAGATATATTTGTCAAGCAGAAATAACAGTATGTCAAATGATCCTTAGTGCGCGTCATATCATAGGGACTGCAAAAGGCATATGACGGGATCCTTTTAACCAGCCAGTTAATAGTGTTACACATTTGGCATAACAGATTTCAGGGGCCCATGTCTTGTTCTGGTCTATTTTGTTGTTAAAATAACAGCCATAAGCTTTTCTAACTAGAGGAATAATATTTGGCCTCTGTCATTTTAAAGTGAGCTCACCACACACTTAACAGAAGTTGTTTCTATCTATAAGACATTTTCAAGACATGTTTCTTTTACATTATACATTTATACACTACTCCTTACAATGCACTATTAGGTTCGGTATTATATACTTCTATCATAATTCAATTTACAACGGAAGAGAGCACATGATTAGCTTCTTTCTTTAAAGAAAGCTTCTATTCATCTGGGAAATTTACCTTAAAATCACAGTTTTGTGAGGGAAATGTCATTGTTATTATTCGTGAATTCACAGGTAACAACACCAAACGTTACAAGTCAAATTGTAATGAAATATAAATGTAAAATACGCCTTCTAATCAGCTTGTTATACACCACAAATGCTAATAAACAGGAACAAATTTATTTTCAAAATTAAAAAAAAAATGGTGGGTGATGGAAAATTTCTGACTTCATTTTTGGAATCAGCAGATGTCAATACATAAGAAACACCCGAAATTATTTATTTAACAAAATCATTCTTGACCAGTATAATCATTACAGATATAATTAAAACTTGAACAGAGAAAACTGGAATCACTATTAATACTTAATAAATGTGATTTACACAATTGAATATAAGCTTAAATCATAATAAAGAGAGATCATGTTAGCAAAACGTCCACTACCTCCATGATAAGTTGGTGATAGGAATTTCAGTACAACATCACACTCTTGTAGGAATGCAATAGGCTCGGATGATTTGCTGAATTTGAATGTTCCACTGTGACGTTTAAACCACTCCACTGCAAAACCATTAGAGTTCCTCTAAACTACTTGGCCACATAGTATCTAATTGAGGCCACCAGCGTAGCTCAGTCGGCTAAGGCGCTTGCCTGTCAATCTGGAGTTGCGTTTGGGCGCGGGTTCGATTCCCGCTTGGACTGATTACATGACTGGATTTTTTCCGAGGTTTTCCACAACCATAAGCCAAATGTCAGGTAATCTATGGTGAATCCTCGGCCTCATCTCGCCAAATACCACCTCGCTATCACCAATCCCATCGAAGCTAAATAACCTCGTAGTTGATACAGCACCATTAAATAACCAAGTAAAATAAAAAAAATAAAAATAAAAAAAATATCTAATTGATGCCTTAGTTTTTCCATACACTTTCCCTATGATGACGTCATTATTTCCAATTGTGGATTTCATCATCAGACAAACTATCCAAACTAATGTCATCGTCGGACGAAGACATTGGTACAGAACCCTCGCTGCTGGTATCATCTATTTTGTCAAAGAGTTCTCTTTTTGTCACATTTAGTAGGTTTCTTCTCAACACACTTCTTTTCCTTATGTGCAGAGACTGCACCTTCAAGTTCCTTCTTGTTTGCCGTGTCAGTGAGAATGCAAGACGTTCTCTTCTTTCTTGACACACCAATTTTGCGAGGATCTGCTTTGGGGAATGGTCTGATCTCTTGAGGTGAACATTTATAAGCCTACCGTAGGAGCTGGAGATATGGAAATGTGTCCATTCTCTGATGGTCCTTGTTCCAGTCACATGATCTGGGAGACTGTGTGTTCTGTGTAGAAGTGGATGGTATTGACTCTGTCTCCTTTGATTGATTCAATGGTCGATCCGAAACAAATGAAGGTAAATAATCATTGTCTGTGAATATCTCAGAGTTGAATGGAACAATGCCAGTACACTCAAATCCACGAGTTATATTTCGTGGAGTACAAGCCATTGGGTAAGCTTTACCAAATAGTTCACAGACATCATAGATAGTGATAGGTTTTCTGGGATTGCTAGTAAACCAGTTATTACAACATGTGTTGAAATATGTCTTTAGCAGTCCAAAAACTGTCAGATCCAAAGACTGGAGTTTATGCAGTGTGGAGGAAATGTGAGCAAAATGATTCCATTTTCTTTGGCATAGTTTAATCCAGCAATACTTAAGTAGCTTTCATGATTTTCTAAGAGAATTAATTTTGGCTTCTCAATAGTCTATCGTTCATGTTCTGCAAAGTGTTTCAGAACCTCAATAAAAAGATCACTGACCATTCATCCAGACTTTGTTGCAGCTCCAGCACTGCCTAAGGGAACTCCTTTCAACATGTGTGTGTAAATGCGGACCCTCGGAAAAATAATGAATGGAGAAACAGCTTTTCCAGTGGCTCCAACAATGCAACACACAGTAACTGTCGTCCCTTTCTCTGCAAATGTAGCTTGACCTACTTGCTTCTGCCCTGTGGCAGCTATTACTTTAGGGGGCTTATGCACTGTAGAAATACAACTCTCGTCTAAGTTATAAATATCTTGTGGAGCAATTTTGTACCTGTCCAAGGCATCCTTTAAAACTGAATAAAATACAGCCACATTAGTCCTGTTAAAGCTAGTTGCACGACTCAGGCTTGTTTGTTCTGGTGTTCGTAAAGATTGGTTGTGTCGTGCCATGAAAGATCGTAGCCATTCAATCCCGGCCTTTTATTCATTTCCCAGTTCTGTTTCAAATGTTTGCTGTTTGCAACTGCAAACTCATAAGCAAGGCGACAAGCCTCTTTCATTGTAAGACCATGGTGCATGTTAGCTGAAGTTTTTAAGTAATCTTTCAATAATGTTTCTTCCTCAGGGTTGAATACCAGCAGATGTTCATTACTGGGACGGAAATTTACAGTCAAGATCAGAAGCACTCCTTCCTTTTCTGACATATCTTGTTAATATATTTTTCGGAATGCTTTCTGAATTGATAATTCACCCTTCATAACAGTTCTAACGGCTCTTTTAAAACCTCAGTCGAATAAGAGCAAAATTGTGTTGTTCTAGCCCTATTTCGTGGCATTTTAACCTGAATAAAAATAAAATAAATTTTACATGTAATTTAATGTAATTAAATATAAATTAATATCTTAAAACCTACCTATGTGAATTAACTATTAATCAATTATGTTTTAAGCCTAGATATTAATGCAATGTACATAAACGCCATAATTATAACAAAATATTTAGACCTAACTTAGAGACAAATATTACAAAGATGATTTCTTATTTCAAAATATATTGCCAGAAGTTTCTTAGAAAAATATGGGAAAGAACTGTAGTACTAAATATGGCATGTGGTTAACTGGACCATATGGTCACATAACCTCATATTCCCTCAGAAAACAAAACCATGATTCTAACGAAAATAATATTGCATCACAGTCTAGTATATAGTCACGAAGCTCAATACGTAGTAAATATGCATCCATAGATAGTTACTAACTACTAGGATCGCTAATATCGCCTCATTACAGACAATGCGAAATAGTACCGGCACAGTCTATTGTTCCTAGCACCCTCACAACTCAAGCTTCGTGACAAAAAAAAAAATATATATATATATATATATATATATATATATATATATATATATATATATATATACACACTAGACTGTGATTGCATAATTCCACGTCCATTGATATGACATTAAAGAGTGAGCTTTGGAGTGATAAACTCCAGAACATGGGTTGCACCCTTTCCCTCTTACTTCAAAATTCCAACCTTGTGCACACAAAATAAATTAATGGTACTGAAAAGTGCCTTTTCGTAAATATAATGATGCGCATTCGACAAACGCAAACAAATCTGCTCTTTTTAGTATTTTAAGACATAATTTGGTAGGTGCAATCCGTGTTCTAAAATTTTCCCCAATATTTACATTTACTCAGCTTAAATCTTTAGAGATCAAAATTGTACACACTAACATTCCAGTCAGCAGTCATAATATATACAGTGACTGTAATAATATACCGATATTACTGCCACCTAGCGAGGAACCAGTGAACAAAAATTCAAATTTTTAAGCGGTCTATTTGAATGCTATGTAGGCAATGGCCCAATTGATCCCTGTACCTAATTAACCCCCGTCTCCCCTATATACATATACACACAGTGCTTTTCTTCTGAAGAGAAAGGTGGTGGAATTGTGATCAGGGGTAGAATAATATAGGGTGATGGTTGCTGTCTATTGCTGTCTATTGCATGAGACTTCTGTCATTTTTAATCTTCTTTTCGTTTAATTTTAAAAGACTTTCAAAGACTAAGCGAAATTGAAAGAAAAAAATTATGTTAAACATATTTTTTAACATATTTCTTGATTGGATGATGAAAAATAAAAGAGAAAGATGCCAGAATGCCATTCCAATGTGTTTCTTCTGAGAAAAAGTACTAATTTAGGTTTCTGTTATGCCTTGCATACTGTATACAATCAACTGCATCTCCAGAAAAAAATCTCTTGTAAATTCAACGATTTTCACTTCCGAAATTACTGGAACTACCTCAATGCTAGCACTGAGTTACTTCTGTTCATTTCGGAAGTGAAAATCCACCACTACATTACTGGTACCTTATTACTGACAACATTAGAAAACAAAAAATCACCAGCCTTTACCCAACGTATATGCAAGGCATAATAAAAGCCTAAACTAACCTAACCTGTCGCAGATTCGTATATGCAAGGCATAAGAAAAGTTTAAAATAATCTGTCACAGATTCGTATAATGCAAGGTACATCGTGAATGTTCACTATATAGCGTGAAACTTTCGTAATGTTATCAAAGTTATGTTGGTTTAAGTGAGGAGAGAGCTCTGAACAGTTTAAGATATATAAGCAAAGAACGAGAAAGTAACTCAGCTCTAGTTTAGCCTAGATTTTAAATCATATACAATACATAACCTAAAAATGAGATTTGATGAGAGGAAGAGCACATAACGTGCATATTGTTGAGTATTTACAACTTGCTATATTCTTTTATAGAAATACACTGATTTCTGTATTTTATTATGTAGTAGCCTATCTGTCACAATGTGATTCACATAATGAACACACATAGTCATCATCAGGTGTATGGTAGCAGGTTGTCTTGCTTATTTTGTTTTGAAGTGGTAACCATGAACTGTCAAGCTTGTAAGCAAATGTCGTAGGTCTTGATTTGGTCGTGTCCATTCTCTATTCATCATAGCGTCTGCAGTAGAAGCACAGTCTACTATATACAGTCGCGAAGCTCAATATGTAGTAAAAATGCAAACATGGGTAGTTGCCCACCACTAGGATCGCTACTATCGCCTCATCATCGCAGATCTCTCGCCTAACAGATGACAAACACTTTCGTTGTGTTCTTTTGGAAAAATTAACACCTTCCTTCCATTATTGAAATATTAAATGCATAAAGTTAATTTATTATTTTAATGAAGTATATTAAATTCCACCATAAACTCGAAGATACCTGCAAGAAATAAGTTAATATAATTTTTGTTTGTGCAAAACGAACTGAAATTTACTATAATAGCTTCACTCATTCAAGATTATAGCGATAATTAACTATGAAACCAATAAATATTAATTTGCATTTCCCTTTACAACAATAATAATGGAAATATGAATTAATGGAGTAACTTACGTGTACCGGTACTTGTAGTGTAAGCTTACATAGTTAACAAAGTGGGATGAGGTTAAGCAATAATAATCACACCAGAGTTGGAAATAAAATGTGATCAATGAATTTTATTGTAACGGACTTTTTCTACGTCTGTAGTAAAGCAACAAATAAAAATAACAACAAAATTAACAGCTATGATTAAAAACATGTCCTTTGAAAAAAAAAAAGTAGGCCTAAGCAATAATAAGCCCACCAGAATTGAAAATAAAACTTGATCAATAAACTTCATTAAAATAAACTTAATTTTTCTACGTCTTTAGTAAAATAACACATAAAAATAATAACAAAATTAATAGCTACAATTAAAAATATATCCTTTGAAAAAAAGTAGACCTAACCTTTATTTCTCTGGAAATTTAGCAGCCTAAGTGACAGAACTTTAACCGGTATGTAATGTCCTTTCGGTTAGACTGAAACATTTCATTGTGAAATTTAAGGATATAATGTATTCTAACAGTCACAAAGAACTTCAAAATTAAGAGTTTTGTTTCTGCACAGCATTCTTGTGGAAACCTAGGAGCCTTTCTGAATCTTTCGGAAATCGGAAAAAGGATAACTCTGGCCTCTTTCTCTTACTGTTGCTACAATTTATAGCACTACAAACGTCTCCTCCTTGTCCCATATTATTATTCAAATTATTATATTTTAGCCATTAACATTTTCATTACAAGCAATAACGAACATTTCACAAGCATCAATGTGAAATACGCAATGAGCTAGCACTCGATAGAAATACGACACAGTCCAAAGTCGACCATGGACAGTCTATTGTTTCTAATTGCTAACCGCTTGGAGCGCTTTATCACGAGATTTGCAAAAAACACCCCAAGCTTCGCGACTGTATATATAGTAGACTGTGGTAGAAGTCCGGCCATGTCTCTTCTCTTTTCAGGCGTCTTTCTAGTAAATGGTCTGATGAATTGGCCGTAGAGGGCAGTGAGAGCAGGTGAGAATCGCATCCTGAAGTCTTCGAGTAGAAAAGTTTCCTTGGCTAGTTCGTGAGATTTAATATACTGGTACATATTATCAGAGCTTCCTCAAATCTGAGGCTGCCATTAGACAAAACATACAAAAGAAAAAGGGAACAAACAGGCAATGAAAGTTAACAGAGTAAGAGATGTGACAAACAAGTAAAACAAACAAACATTGAAAGCTAATAAGGAAGATGATAGTGGCGCCTCAATTTTTTTCAGTTCAGTGATTTAGAATCCATATAGATGATTCCGTAAGAGTTTGACTGACTCTTTAATTATAAGGAAGGTCAGATCAGGGTTTCACAGAATTGATACAGTACGAGAAGTTTTGTATTGCAGCCTATTGTATTGCATTGTACTGTACTGGTAGGCCTACTGTATTCTATTATTGTATTACAATTAAGAAAAGACAAAATTAGAAACTCAATTATACAAGAAAAAATGAAATTTCAAGATACAATTTTAGATTACATCAAAACATAGCTGTTAAAATGGTAGGTACGGCCATGTTCAACAGATGAAGGAAGAACAGCTGTCAAAATGTATATTGGACTGGAAGCCTGAAGGAAGAAGATGCAGGGGAAGCCTAAGGTTTTCTGGAGCCAAGGCATTTATGATGCCGTGAAGGAAAGACAACTGCAGACTGGAGATTGAATGGATAGAAGGCCATGGCTAGTAAGAATCGGTAGATGTCATCCACATTAGATAACAAATATATTATAGCCTATACCGGTACACTTAAATAATTCACTACACTAATCAAGTGCAAGGTTTAAAGAGTATAACTACAGTCTAGTACATACAGTCACAAAGCTCAATATATACCGGTAGGGAATATGCATTCAATGACAGTTGAACTTTAGTTGCTAGCCATTAGGATCACTACTATGGCCTCAACACAGACAATGCAAAATAGTACCAGCACGGTCTATTGTTCCTAGTACTTTCAGTTGCTAACACTTGGAGTACTGTATCGCGAGAAATGCAAAAAAAAAAAAAAAATCACCTCAAGCTTCGTGACTGTATGATATTAGACTGTGGTATAACGGCGGTGTTTTGAATGCACTACAACAATATAGAAATTAAATTTAATAAGGCATTATAACAAGTTAATAGGAATGACTGAAGAATGCTGGGTTTGCAGTGAAAGACCTGTCCTTGGGCAGAACACTATGCATGAAGAATGAATGAATGAACAACAAGTTATCACAGCGAAATAAACACAAAATAATGTGATGTGGTTCAGGGAATATCATTCAAATTAACGAAAACAAATTTCGAGGCAATGTTCGCGAAAGCACGTAATTATGAAAGCATTCCCAATGTATTTTTTGGCCAGAGAAAATACGTCTTTTACAAAAAGAACAAAACTTTCAGTGGCCATAAAATTGTTTACCACATTAATCATACTGCTGATCAATTTTAGGAAACAAAACTATCATAAGGGTCCTAGCCAATTAGAAACATCGCTAGCAAAGTGACAAATCCATTTGGGTATGGTCAAACAAAAGAAACTGTGAGCGAAATTTTAATTCGAGAAAATAAAATGGAGATTTTACAAGACAATGCGAAACGTTATCAGAAATTCATCCATTTAACATCATGTATCCAGTGGGACTAAAAATAAAAACTGACAGAGCAACCATGCTGAAATAATATTTCACCTAATTATGTCTTTGTCTTAAAATTACTGTACAATTCTTGGTTATGTCACTTATCTATCCCCCCCAACTAACCCACTCTAATTTTCTCACAGTTCTCAGTCTCCTGTCACTTATGTATCTATCTCCCCATGAAACCCACTCTAATCTTGCCTTATTCCTAGGTCTCCTATCACTTGGCTATGCCCTCAACTAACCTAACCTAACACTGTCACATTCCTAGGTCTCATGTCACTTATCTATCCCGTCATCAAACCCACTCTAATCTTGCCATTTTATGTCTTGAATATAACATCCTACAAATGGCCTCCATCAACATTGATACATTGCTGCAAGTGCTCTCGGAAGTTTCTTATGACAAGTTGAATCATTTCATTGGGAATGGCATGAATCTCTTCTTGGATTGCCATTTTCAAATCCCAAATAGTGTGTAGCCGCCGGAAGAAAACTTTCTCTTTGCGATAAACCCAAAGAAAATAGTCTGGGAATGTCAGATCTGGAAACCTCGCAGGCCACACGATATCTCCCAATTGCGAGATCAGTAGATTTGGAAACAACTAGCGCAGTGTAGTCATCATGTTACGGGCTGTGTGGGTTCTAGCCCAGTCTTGTTGGAAAAAACGTTGTGTTGAGATTATTCATTCTTAACAGTTTTGGAACAAAAAAGTTTTCTATCATGTTCCTATACTGTTTGGTGTTGACAGTGAGTGGACGTTCTTCATTGTCTTAAAAAAAAAATAAGGTCCGACAATGCCAATGGAAACTCCAATAGTGCACCATACTACTGTGTAGAGGTTTCTCATGAAAAAGTTGTGGGTTCCTACCTGCATAGTAACGAAGATTTTGCTTATTCACGAAACCTCTATGCTGAAAGTTCGCTTCATCAGACATTGCCAGAGCAGACAAAATGGTCTCATTTTGCTGCACTCTTTCAAGAAATATTATGCAGAATTGTGGCCTATTCTATCTTCTGGCCGCAGCTCTTGACACACCTGTAATTTGTAAGGATGGAACTTCAAGTCAACTTCACAATCCTACGCAGGGAAGTGTGAGACGTAAGTAATGTTCTTGCATGGTGACAAACCAATCGCTGCAGACTTCACTGCAGAGCCACATGGACATGTTGGATATTTTCAGGCGTGCAAACTGTTTTCTGTGGCCCCTCATGTTACGTATTCAGACTGAACCATTTGTTCTCCACTGATTCACCCACCTGAATATCATTCTTTTGTCTGGAATACGGTGATGACAGTTCTCTCCACATTATACCGTAACTTACGTTGCGCGAAAATAACACTATTTCCATGAATATATGCTTCCACTGCCCTGACACGGATCTCCTGTGACCAATGGTTCATGACTAACAAATGGGAATAATAGCTGTTTTGTTTGGGCAAAACAATTGATAGAAGAATCCATTATTAACTGCATGCTTACAAATATAAAATGTACTATTTCCCACGACCCAACTTGTATATCTCATCAAACCCTAATTAATCTTGTCACTAACAGTGGCACTACATCTCAGTAATGTTCAGAATAAAGGAGGCAAAGGAAAAAAAAATTCTCCTGGTAATGGCATCACAGACAAACGTCATGCCCATATGTTGGCGACATTGTGTATTTGGTTCCAGTTGGTTATCATTGTAACAGCACAATTGAAAGCTGCAGTACCTTCTTCTCCAGTTTAGCAATATGTGGAAAAAAAGAAAAGTAATTTATATATATTAAACTTATTTACAAAACAGGCAGTACATTAATGTATTTAGGCTCAGTTACCTTCAGCATCTGTACAAAATTTGCTGATGCCTGGATCCCACAACAGGTGCTCATATGATGGTTCCCTGTTTGCTTTTTCTCTGTCAGGATTCCACTGTGGTATACTGCACTGAAAGTCATGCCCAATATTCATATGAGGTGTGGCATCCGACTCTGGCGCTGAATCACTGCTTGTAGTTGGGCCTTGTTGACTCTCTTCAGAACTAGAGGATTCTCCACCATTTCCATCTACGAAAATTTAATAATTCATAGAAAATAAAATCAGGTATCAAAATGCACAGAGTATTATAAAAACCTTCAGTTCTTTAATTCAGTACTCAATTTAGTATGCGTAACACATTATCTCCAACAACAGAATTACAAATTCAAATAAACTGCGTATGCATTACTTTATAAAACATTCATATTGAAATATTACTCGCCAAAATGTGAATTCTGTCATCTATCAATGAAACAGAAATACCATTACAGTACATATTTCTTTTGCATAGTAATAAAAAATGCTGCATTTACCCATTTTCTGAAGTCTAAATGATTTTTTTGTCACTTAGTTCCGGTACACCAAAATTAATATTAAGATCTTATTTTTCCTTTTTCTGTAGATATTACCATTTCTTACACACCCTTCAGACTGATCTCATCAGGTTACAAAATATATTTCCATTATTATTCTAAAAGTTGTTTATTTATTGGGTAATCGCTTTCTTCTTTGGTGAATCAATTAGCTTACTGCAAAGGATAAGAAATTTTTTCCAATATAAACAAAAATACATACCAGTACCAGATAACTGTTTTTATTTTGAAAGCAATAGTGTAAAAAAAACTACAGCATCAATGCAAATAGTATGTGTACAAGATGGTTGTGATAAAAACTCAATGTATATTTTCTTACTATTGGATGATAAGTTGTCAGAGAACTGAGACTTCATAGAGCTGGCCGGTCGGCAACACAAGAGTTCACCATTTGCTTTAAATAGTTATGATACTTTTCGTTAATTACAGCTAATCTCTAATCATATTAAATTAAATTCATTTAAAGATCATTGAAACAATGTTCAAGTCAACAAACTATGGGCCTTGATTATTAGTTCTATCAATAATATTCAGTTCGTTTTAATAAATACATAGGTGTAATGTACAACTATGTGAAAACTTACTCTTGCAAGGAGTGAGTGTAGTTGAACTAGGCCAAGCAGCATTGGAGCTAGCAGGAGCATTTGAGGCTGATGTGGTAGGAGTCACAGCTTGCCAGAACAGTCCCTGTCCATTCCTAGCTGGGCTGAGCATGGGTGGGGGTGTGTATGGTGGAGGAGGAGATGAAGTGCACAGCCGAGGTGAACGCAGACGTGACTGAAACAGTGGATGAGGATGGGGTGGTATGTACAGGGGTTCAGGTCGCGGCCTCTTTCGTTGCACACGAATAGGACTTGCAGGGATGCTGTAAAAACAAATGATGGACATCAGTACATTAATATTCTATATCCTAAAATATACAGGCCTAACTGTAAGTATGTGACCTTGATAGGAAGGAAATACAGTGTAGTTCGCAGTTATTTTTAAGATACCGGTACTATATTTTTTGTTTTATATAAATCTTCTAATTGTGTTACAGATATTAAATATAAATTTTATGACTTTAAACATTCAGAGATGTTATTTATTTTATTATTAATCAAATAATTGCTTACAAGCGTATAAATAATATTAACTGAAGAAAAGTGAATTCTTTCGAAGTACTTTTCATTTGGGTAAAACGATGAAAATACATTGAGAAAAATAAAAAGCATATATAAATCAAATTCCTCTGTGTTGCTTCACAGATAAGCAGTTGTCACACTACAGTAGAATTCAAATTTCTGGAGATAAAACATTAACAGTTAAGGATTTCATACTGTTCGCTCAAAATGTGTTGATCGCGAAAATTCTTGAAAAATCACTGTGACATCCATGAAACAAATCAACATTATTGTAACACTAAAAGTTGACGAGTGAACTTCTCTACGATCTGTAAAAATAAGTGTCGGTATTATCCTTTCCTTAGTTTAATTGTCCTACTGGTCAGCAATAACTATAATCACCTATGATCATTAATATCTACAGTAGGCCTACCGTAAGATCACAAAACATTTTATGATTGATTCAATAATATGAATGTATCTTTAAGGTACATTTATCAGATTACATGTCAGTGTTACTTCAATAGTATTAAAATCACTCATTTGATAAGATTATCAATGTAACAAATTAAATGACTATTAAAACACACATTTCTAAAATTTTGTTGTCATATTTATATCATTTCTAGTAAAGAGAATGTTGGATGACTGGCTATAATATTGTTCTTTAATAGATACTCAAAGATACCTATATGAAATATCGTGATTATAATAAAATTTGCAAATACAAGGTGCGGCAAAGGAGTTGGACAGTTTTCAAATGGAAATAACACAGGGTTTTATATATATATATATATATATATATATATATATATATATATATATATATATTATATATATATATATATGAACAAATTTATTAATAAGTTAAACAGAAGGTCCGTCTATGCAAATAACTTCTAGTTAATTGTTCCAAACAGATAAGCATTGACGAACCTTGTGTTTAACTTAATAAAGTAGCTTAGCGGGTTTCCAATATGGCTTTTAAATTTATTAATGCCAAAAAATCTGGCTATGTGTGCCATTTGGATATTTGTACATACATTTAGGATGTCTTGAAAATTACGTCCCTCAATTGTTGTCCGTCCCTCTGCATGCACTCTTCAAGTCTTTCCCTGAAGTTATGTGTCGCGCTTTCTAACATTTCGTCATCAATGTTGGCAATTTCCTGGGCAATGACAATCTTCAGGTCATCGAGTGTTTGAGGCCTATTTACGTATACCATGACTTCGGGTAACCCCACAGAAAACAGTCGCAAATAGTAAGGTCAGGCGAACGGGGAGGCCAGAAAATATTGCCGCACCGAGAAATTATATGTCCTGCGAACATGCGGCGCAAAACTGTCATGGAATTTTCTGTCATATGAGCCGTGGCACCATCTTGCTGAAACCATACCATCTGCGTATTAATCCCACGAAAACGCCTACGTAGTTTTGGTTGAAGAAATCTCGTTAGCATTTCGTTGTAGCATTCACTATTCACTGTCACGGTGTTCCTGTTCTCCTCAAAATAATAAGGGCCTATACTATAGAATCTAGACACTGTACACCAAATTGTAACCTTTGTACTGTGAAGCGCCCACTCGTGTAGTTCTTTAGGATTTTCGGGTGCACAGTATCTAAAGTTTTGCTTATTTACATAACTATTCTAATGCAAATGCGCCTCGTCACTCATGAACACAACCATTTTGTCTGCCAAAATGTTGAGCATTATCTCGGCAAATGTCTTATGTTGGGCACAGTCTCTCTCATTTAATTGCTGAATAATCATGAGTTTATAAGAATAAAATCTGAGATCTAAATATAAGTTTTGCCGCACAGAACGATCTGCAAGTCGCAGCACTGTAGCCTGTGGTCTAGCTGATCGATGAGGACTCCTCATAAATACCTCTCTTACTTGCTCAATGTTTTTTGGCGTCCGTACACTTCGAAAATGGCCTGATGGTTTCTTATACGAACCTGATGATGTTAATCGAAAGCTTTTTATTCATTTCAGTATGGTATTGTGACTAGGAATGGCTCCGTGGTGGCCAACATTAAAATGGAGACGAAAGACACGCTATGTTATCACAACTGAATCACCATTCTTGGAAAATGTCTCGACGATAAAAGCACAATGCTCCGCACTCCACGCCTCCATGAATACACAAATGGCATCAAAAATGCTAATAAACAACGGTCGATCGATATCCATAACCCTCCACGTTGCTCAGTAAACAACCTTCTAAAAATGACCAACTCCTTTGCAGCATCTTGTATTATAGGTGAAAAATAACATACGTACTACATCCGTTTGATTAAAAAAATAATGACACTTCTTTGGAATAGGATGAGAGAAAGATTGTAATGTGAAGTGGAGTCCAAAACATACCTCTGGCTACATCGATAACAGATTATTTATAATTGAACTGTCAATATATTAGAAAGAGATAAAAATACTTGGGCCAGTGATACATTCATTAACTTACCAGGTACCTAGACGAAATCATAACATGTACAAATGAATCTATTATTAAAATGTAAAACATTTTAACATACAATAAAATACAATAAAACTTCTTTTATACATTTCGTATTTATTCGTTTTTCACAATTATTCGTTTTCTTATATTTTATATATTAATTTACTTCGAATATATGTTTTTCGTTTATGCATGGTTTTTACAGTTACCATAATCATATTTTAAATTCCATGAGATATGAAACGTTATTTATATGTTTTAAATCAATTATGCTCGAAATTAGGTTTGCTATGAGAAAGCAAGAACTCGAAAATAATGTTGTTGTTCAAATGCCTAGATGTTTGGCAATGGAAACATTAGTCCTCTTGCACCCCAGTATTTTTGGGGTATAGAATCTGCTTTTTGTAAGGTTCTACATCTTCCTAAATGTTCTAAGTTCATGAGTTCATTTGAATTGCATGACACACAAAAAGAAGTTGTGAAGTTGCGAACCACTTTTAAATTCGTGCTTGCCTCCAACAATCTTGTATTCTTTATTGAAGATGTTACTGATTTAGAAACAGTGGAACATTTCGTTACACACCATAATATAAGTGAACAAATTATGGAACAATTATCACAGTTTCGCGGCATGGTTTATTCATTAGGAACAAACATATTATTAAATTAGGATCACATGGGAAGAATAATAAATCCATTTCGTAAAATCTTCTGAGTTGGAGTTTGAAATGTAATACATCAACCAACTATGGCTCTAAGCAGCTAAGATTTTCTACACAATCTTAGATTCTTGAAGAATATGTGATAATTTGAGTAGTGGCTTGAAGTTCTAAATTTCTTTTGTGAAAATTTTACTAAATTGAATTAACCTGTTCTGCCCTATAGTCTTCAAATGCTATTTCAGATATTATTAAATGTCATTTCAGCTGTACCTTCTTCTCACTTATTTGTTTATTTCTTCAAACCCTCATAAAATCGCATAAATAAAGTTTCTTTGTATTAATGGAGAAACACAATCTATAGTCATAGTTTTATGCCATTAAAGATAGTTCTTATTTCTCTTAATTATATCTGTTACACATGCGAATTTGTTTCTGAGTAAACATTTAGAATGGAAAACATCTCACCTCGTAGGGCTGAGAAACACGTCATCATCACCTTCCTCCTTCAAGTTGTCTAATGCCACCTGAAGTTTTGGTCGCTGGCTGCGATTGTTGGTAGTAGTGGTTGTGGTGGTCGTAGTAGTAGCCATGCTGTGGTGATGGTGGTAGTGAGAGGCGTGGTGTGTGTTGGCACCCTTGCCAGACAAACCTTTCTTGCCGCCGTCAGGCTCGTTCTTCTTACTTTGAAACGCCGAGGTGCTGCTCCCCATCATCACCGTTGTGTTAGCACATGTACTCCCCGTCACCACCAAACTCTTGGCTGGATGATGATTTGATGTTTGGAAGAACTTGAGTTCCCCATTACTGTCTACTACAATCCCTGTGAGTCCTGAGTTTCCTACTCCGAAGTCCACCATTCCATTTCCAACAAGCTTGAACGAGTGTATACCTCCGAAGTCGAACTTCTTTCTGCTTCCAAAGTCCTTGGGGCTGCTAGAAAGGAGGGGATCTTCTGAGTTTGGCATCATTTGCGATTGGAGGGATTGGTGCGGAGACAAAGGGAATGTGACCTGCCCTTGAGCAGGGGCAAAGGTAACAGGAGGTAGAGGTGATGACACCGAAGATGAAGAGGCAGGCACACTGGACAGAGAAAGGGGAGACGGAACAGGGGTTGCCGATAACGGCGATTGCGGAGGTGGAGAGGGGTTGGCTAGTGTTCCATAAAGGCTAAATCCGTGTGGGGACCGCAGGTGACTGCTCACTACACAACCTCCCTGAGTCTCCACTGGCAACACCTCGGAGAGCGCGGCTTCCACAGCAGCAGAGCTAGACATGGCGGCCGTGTAGAAGGCCGCAGAGAGTGGAGATGAAGCAGGTGGTACATGACCACCGCCGTGCGAGATCACTGACTGCACAAAACTGTCTGTTGCACCAGACTGTTGTTGTGGTGAGGACAAGGGCAGCGTGCTCGTCATGATCGTACCATGCACAAATGACGGCGACTGCCCTTCCTGACTGGCTGGTGGCGTCGGATACGTGAAGCCCGGTGAATCATGGTGTGTTAGAGGTGACGGTAGAGGCGACTGAACTGTAAGGGCTGCGTGAGGTGAGTTGGCATAACTCTGCTGATGGGGCGACTGCGTTGTACGGTAACCACCTGATGGATCTTTAGACACGGGAGATGGCAATGCAGTTCGTATATCAGTGTTGGATGTCACCACAGCCGGTTGCCCATATGTGCTGAAGTCAGCTAGCCCTGCAGGCAGAGGCGAATCTAGAACAGCTTGGAAGTCCTGGGGCACCGCATGATGGTTCTGAGTGTTGTACTGTGGACTCTGGACGCTGTCTTGCAGTCCAGCCGTCGCTGTCTGGTAGTCCTCGAGAGATGCGATGTCTTGAAGCTGTTCTGCTGTTGCCTGATCTTGTAAAAGGGTTGCTGCCTGAAACTGAGATGTCAACCACTGTTGGTCAGTTAACATGTCCCTATAAATATTGGCAAAAATTGGGTTTATAATATAATCTATATGCACAGGTCTGTGAAGATATAATGCTAATAATCAATAATTGACAACAAATTTCTGTGTTCAGAATAAATAGTTTTCTTTTTCATAAAATATGAACAATATGAACATAACTACAACGCTAACAAAATATGTACTTCCATATAATTATATTGTAAGTTTTAAGAATAAATTACAGTAGAGTCATTTATCCTTCGAAGAGGTGGAAAAATTTAAATATCTTGGAGCAACAGTAACAAATATAAATGACACTCGGGAGGAAATTAAAAGCAGAATAAATATGGGAAATGCCTGTTATTATTCGGTTGAGAAGCTTTTGTCATCTAGCCTGCTGTCAAAAAATCTGAAAGTTAGAATTTATAAATCAGTTATATTACTGGTTTTTCTGTATGGTTGTGAAACTTAGGTTCTCACTTTGAGAGAGGAACAGAGATTAAGGGTGTTTGAGAATAAGGTCCTTTGGAAAATATTTGGTGCTAAAAAGGATAAAGTTACAGGAGAATGGAGAAAGTTACACAATGCAGAACTGCACGAATTGTATTCTACACCTGATATAATTAGGAACATTAAATCCAGACGTTTGAGATGGGCAGGGCATGTAGCATATATGGGCGAATCCAGAAGTGCATATAGAGTGTTAGTTGGGAGGCCGGAGGGAAAACACCTTTGGGGAGGCCGAGACGTAGATGGGAGGATAATATTAAACTGGATTTGAGGGAGGTAGGTTATGATGATAGAGACTGGATTAATGTTGCACAGGATAGGGACCAATAGCGGGCTTATGTAAGGGTGGCAATGAACCTGCGGGTTCTTTAAAAGCCATTTATAAGTAAGTAAGAGTTTCGACTATCCAACAGTCTAGATTATCTTGGCTGACACGGATTCATGGCATAAGCCAACCATAATTTGAGTGTGTCACTGCATCTGTGGCTCAAGCCCTAACATGTTGGTTTTCCGTGCAAGTAGCCTGAATTTAATACCCAGTCAGATCGTGATGGAATTTGTAGTGGACAAAGCAAACATTGAGAAGGGTTTCTCTCGGGACACTCCCGTTTCCTTCTTTCATTCCATCAACACTTTCATCTATCATCTGCAACAGTTAAAAATAGGTGGGTGTAAAGTCTTGGTGATTGTCCCGATACTGATATGGGAAGAATTTAGATCCCCTGTCTCTGGAGATTATGAGGTATCTACTCGTCTGGGAATGGGACCTTGCACTGGTGTGGCTAAGATAGGATGGCTCACCTGTCAGCATAGGATTCATGAAAGCCACCTGTCGGATTTGGATAATAATCGCATATGTTTAGAGTGTACAAAAGACCAATGTAAGCCTCAAGCCAGTGCCCTAACACTGGATCCAAAGTTGGACTATTTATTGCAAACAGTCTGTGGAGGCATCCAGACTGTGAGGCCAATCCTTAGTACGTTTCGAGTAGAGTCAACCTGAGGATGTATGATCAAGATGCTGTTGCTGCGTTGATTACATACAATCATATTGATGTATGGTCTAATAACTAATGACATCAGCATTAGACTGTGGCTCATAGTCTCGTTAAGCATCGAATTTCTGCCATGTTTTGTTTCACCATGGGTCTCAGAATGGGTGCTGATACTAGGTGCGGGGAAAGACATATACTACGACAAAACTGAAATAGAGTTTGTTTTTTAGTATAGTAATAGTCAGATGATCTATAATGCTGCAGCTGTCAGAAGTGTCCCTGGCAGGAGCTGAGTAAACCACTGCCGAGCTTGCAGGAAACTGAAACCCTGGCTCATGTGCTTCGCTTCTGCAATAACAGACACTAAATTTCGCAATTCCATTGCAAGCTATTTTTAAAATGCTAAAAATTATGAGGTTTGTGAAGTAATTTGTATTTCAGATGTACATTCTATAAAAAGAGGGGATATCGTAGTAATTGACAAGTATCATTGACCCAACAGTGTGATTCAAAAAAATCTGTAAACCAAGTAAAGGATGTTGATATAGAAAGAAAACATGGCCTTAAATGATAGAAAAATACGGCATTCAATCCTGGGAAGTCATTGGAATTCTTTTTGGTGCTTGTACAATGATTTCCTTATGTGCTGCCTCATTGTTCAAAAAACTTGGATTTAACATCAATTGCTTACAGGAGATGTCTTTACAAGTTCTTAAAGACTCCTTGGGCATTTTACATAATTTGTACAGTGCTAATTAATGTATTTAATTCTTTTTTAATAAAATCTAAACATAACATGATGGTAGCTTCCCTTTGATGCAGGATTACGTTTATTATATGTTTTACAATTAATTATACATAAAATTATAATTTTTATTCAAATATTTTTAATCTGTTGATTTAGAAGTAGGCCGAATCTTTTAGGTACTGTACCGTATGGTACTCTAGAATGGGCAGCTATCTCGTTTGGGATAATCTCTCTTAAGAAATACACTATCTAGTTTCAATGTAAGTGCAAATATAAGCTGAACAGTTAGTAGTAGTAACCCTTTTTTGAGCCACTTTTAGTTTTTGATAAATACTGTCGTGTTTTCCGTACTGGCATTGTCAGCAGAATATGCTGACATCTTAGTCACATCTAGGCTTGACATCTCTAGTTTAGATAGCAATTGATTTGTTATGGCCTCTGCTGTTTCATTATTATCACACGTTATATTCCGTCTTCGAAATGAAAATATCCCACAAGTATTGGAAAACAATTAATTGCACCTATATTTGACGCATCAGTTACTACAGAAAAATACAAGTTATTTTCTTTGACTTAGATACCTATTACTGGAACAAAATTCGTTCTGGCACCAGGAATCAAACCCAGGAGCTCTCAGCTTTGCGCGCTGAGCTATGCCCGGACCTGATTCACGCCATACAACTGTTATTTAGCACCCAACCCAGCCAACACAAAAATAACTACCAGCAGAAAAAAAATATTTTCGCCATTACTACATTTTTCTTATTTATAAGTATTTGATGGTAATTTACATAGTTATTTACGATACGATCTCAAAAGGAGGACAAATTAGCGTCCGGCAAAAGTTAAGAGGACAATTGACTCAAAATCCGAACTGTCTGATATTAATGTCAGACATATAGCTGCCCCAATCTCTATGTTTCACTATCAATGAAAGAAGTCTACTTCATACTCTCTAGGCTCTTTTGAAGACTGACAGGTAGTACAACACTTTCTGATATCGAATTTAAAGAAAACATTTTCAATAAAACCTTTTCTTTTAATTATAAAAGATACTTGCAAGTAATCTGTAAATTAGATATGATTATTATATAAGCCTACTTGTATAGTCTCTGCAAGCTGGGCCGCATCAACTCCGTGCAGCAGCATGGTGTCCTGCACTGATACTTGTTGAAACACATCCTCTTGAAGGCTGGGTGAGAAGTAACCACTGCCGTCCTCTGTGGCTTGGTATGTCACACCTGCTAGCGAATAACTGTCTCCCTGGAAACTCAACTGTAGCTGTTGCTGTTGTTGTTGCTGTTGCTGCTGCTGCTGCTGCTGTTGTTGTTGCTGTTGCTGCTGTTGTTGTTGTTGCTGCTGCGCCGTGGGCATGGTTGGTTGAGGGCTGGGACTTGCACTACTAGAACTTGAACCATGCTGAGCACCAGGATCAGAACTTGCTCTTTTCACTGCCACCTAAACCATAAAGATTATTTAATAGTAATCATTATCTTTGAAGACTTTCGAATTATGTGCATATAAATGAAATATTATGAAGTAGTGAGCATTATGAAAGAGTGTGTTTATGTTGTGAACGTGCTCATACTTGCAGTACTATAAAATATTAAAGATTTAGGGTTCTCCAAGTTAAAACAGTTAAATATTCCATGCAAGGTTATAGAGAAAATATGGACTTCACACTTAAAATTGCAAGCAATAAAATTATCAACAAATAGAACTAAGATATATTCTATTACTATGGTGTACCGAAGTACATATGATGTTTCCATGCAGTAATTCTGCATTACCATATGATGAAGAATAGGTAGAACGGAGAAAAATTCTCTCCGACAGTAGACAGAATGGAGAAAAATTCTAACAATAGGTAGAACGGAGAAAAATTCTCTCTGACAATAGGTAGAATGGAGAAAAATTCTCTCTGACAATAGGTAGAACGGAGAAAAATTCTCTCTGACAATAGGTGGAACAGAAAAATTCTCTCTGACAATAGGTAGAATGGAGAAAAATTCTCTCTGACAGTAGGTAGAATGGAGAAAAATTCTCTCCCAAGGATTCAATCCGGCATTGGAACTAGAATCCGACGTGGCTTAGTGGATAAAGCATCAGCACATAGAGCTGAAAACCTGGGTTCGAGTCCCGGTGTTGGAGAGAATTTTTCACCATTCTACCTATTCTTCACCATAAAACATATTCTTATTTGTTAAACAGAAGATATAAAATTTTGCCAACAGTAAGGTACTATTCGAAATGACTCATAACATAAGTATACAGGTACTGGTAACTAAAAATTAAGTAAATTATAACTATATTTTTACATATTTTGGTGTCCAGTAACTTAAGATAGTTTGGAAAAATTTCTGCAATTAAATTTAGCAATAATATAAGGTGATTTTCTCTTAAAAAGTGAACAGTGTTTCAATGTCATTGTATTATATACAACAAATATGAAAATATTGGTATAACGGTCAACTCATATCACAGTCTAATTATTTATCTTTTGAGTGTGCTATTCAATGTTGTGTTTATGGATGTTACAATAGTCTTGCAAATAAAAACTCTCAATAGGATAGAGAGATTAAAGCGTAATTAGCAGTCCAAAGATTTTTATCACAGTAAACTGCATTACTTAAGCCATATATATTTTTTTACATCACTGACACGGCACATTATTTTTGTATGGGTATATCTAGTTGAATGACAGGAGCAGATACAATATAAATGGAGGCCTTTTAAAAAAAAAATGTATTGAATTATCATCATTCACAGGTAAGGTTATAAATGCAATGAAAAGCGTAAAGCAAAATAAAAGGCTAAAAACTATGAAGCAAGTGAATAACATACTTCTTAAAGGAAACATTTGGATGTACTTGCCAAGAACAAAGCATTATAAAACTAATTGCATTCATAACTATGTTTATTTTGGTATGGATATAACTTTTACCAGCACTATTGTAAAAGGATATAGATAGACATGAAAGCAGCTATAATATAATATTAGAAATGTGTATAAGTTGCCACCTCTCTTCGATAAGTATAAAATATACTGACTCCAAAGCATTTTCATTACTAATTAATTTAAATCACAATTACATGAGAAAGCCCTAAATATTGGTCTATATTAACAGAGCATAACTTTTCAATAAAGTTGCTTCTTAAAAGAAATTCTTATTTTTATAATCATCTTAATTTACATATTTCTTTGTTTAATATCTCAGCAGTTATTCAGTTATTCTATAGGTGAGCTATTTTTGTCTTTACACTTAGAAAATGACTCCTACTTCTGTCACTTTAGACCTATTAGTCACTAAAAGTTATGAAAGTTTCCATTTTTCTCAAGTGAAAAAATCATCAAGAGGAAAGAGAGAGATAGAGAGATAAAGATACATAGATTTTGCATAAATAAGATCATACACAACTCAGGAATTCTTTAATATTTCATAAATTCAGTTGCTGAACTGTTAATTAACTTCTACTGAGTGAGAAAATTATCTCCCGGCTGGAAAGTGCGAACTTGAGATATTATTGAGCACTCCCATATGCTGGTTAGAAGACAAGAAGATTTCGACAAATCACAAAACTATTAATGTGAAATATTATTAAATATAAGACGTTAAAGCATTATTTACTTACGGTACTCAAATTAAGAAAGAAGAATCTGAAATTTCGCCTTTTTACACCAAACATTTTTGGCACTTGCTTAAGAAGTGACATATCATTCACTGCAAGTCTGATAAAATAATGGAGGCAATGTTTCCTTAGATGATAATTTTTATTAAATTTACTGTCAGGGTATATAGGTTATTTTTATACCTGTTATCTTTTAAAGTTCCCCAGAGATAAAAGTTAATGGGATTAGGTCGGGAGATCTAGGGGGTCATATAGAACTACAGTCCTACGATAATTCTATCAGGGAAAACATCACTCTTCATTTAGCAAAAGAACCTGCAGTGAGCAATGTGTCATTTCTCAGCCAGGTACACAAAATGTCTGAAACATGAAGGCAGACAGTTTCAGAGTCTCCTTTTTTAATTTGGGTGAGTAATTGGCATTTTAAGGGGAGTATAAATGGCCATTCTGTTGAAAATTTTTTATTATTGTTTTTTTATGCAGAAACATTATTTGGAATTTGCTCTTTAATTAGGTGTACGATTTATTAAATTTGATTGACTGGAAGTATAATTAATTCTTTTTTTCTTAATTAGCTGCATAGGCCATTTTTAGAATTTCATAAACCATTGGTCAGTTAAAAATTAATATCTCAAGAACCTCAAGGTCTACAAGGCTATGGTTTGACTTAAATTCTAGTGGAAACATTGCTGCATAAGTTGGTAGGACTTTCATAACAGTTCTGATTCTTGTTTACGTTGTGCATGCGATATTCTTATTGTAACGTGGATAATTTTTTCCTTCTTTGTGTTGTTGTGCTAGTTCACTATTGATCTTGCATATCAATTATTAAAATTGATCATGACAAGAGCAAAAGGAGTGTTCAAAAAAGTAAAAAACAAAGGAAATCGGTATTACAGAACTTATCCTTGTGTGTCAGAGGTTGAGAGTGGGGTTAGAAATCAAAGTTCACCTAGTACTTCAGCTCCACACACTGCGACATCTTCAAGTTCTTCCTCCAAAAAGAAACTTGTGAAATGTGATGAATTATATTCAAGTAAGAGAAGTGCAAATGATAACAGCATTAGCATCATTATAGATTTGAGTATTCTCAAGTCAGTGTTCAGTGAATTTTCAAGTTGTAGTTTATGTGGAGGGAAAATAAACATCACTGAAGATGCCTCTAAAAGAAATGGGTTAGTTTGTAGCTTGACAGTTTCATGTGAAAATTGTAAAAGCCAGAAACAATTTTTTACTTCAGAAAAGTGCAAAAATAATGAATTATTTGAGTCAAACATAAGATATTTTTATGGATTGAGGTGCATTGGGAAAGGGCCTACTGCTGGGAAAATATTATGTGGTATAATGAATCTGCCACGTCCCACTACAAGCATATCAAAACACAGAGACATTTTACTAGAAAAAGTGGAAAAAGTGGCAGAAGAATCAATGAAAACTGCAACACAGGAGGCAGTTGAGGAAAACAGAGACAGTGAGACACCTACAGATATTACAATTGCATTTGATGGTACTTGGCAGAAGAGGGGCCATCAGTCTTTGAACTCCTGTGCAGCTGCCACGAGCATTGACACAGGTAAGGTCCTAGATGTAGAAATTTTATGTAAACATTGCCATTGATGCAATATTGCTGGGTCAAATGCAGACAAAAAGGCGCAGCATGAACCAAAGTGCACCAAGAATTATACAGGCTCTAGTGGAGGCATGGAAAGTACCTCAGCAGTAAAAATTTTTCATCGGTCTCTACAAGAACGAGGGGTTCGCTATGTGCAATTCATTGGAGATGGTGACTCTAGCTCATTCAAATCTGTTGTTGATAGCAGACCTTATGGCAACAAGATACCAGAAAAGTTAGAGTGTGTCAACCATGTTCAGAAAAGAATGGGCACACGGCTTCGACGGAGGAAGCAGGAGCTGTCGAAGACACCGCTGTCTGATGGCAAGACTATTAGGGGTCGTCTGCTAGACAGTACCATCAATCAACTATCAGACTACTATGGTCAAGCCATAAGAAGCAACGAAAAAAGCCTAGATGGTATGAAAAAGGCTGTGTGGGCAACCTTTTTTCATAAAATATCAACAGATGACAAGCCGATCCACAACTTTTGTTCAGACGAATGGTGTAAATATAAAAAAGCTGAAGCAGGTGGAACTTTACATAAGTTTACCCACAAGAACTCTTTACCTGAGGCTGTTATGTTGGCTATAAAGCCAGTTTATAGAGATTTGGCAAATCCAGATTTATTGAAGAAATGTCTCACAGGGAAAACACAAAATGTGAATGAGTCATTCAACAATGTAGTGTGGACAAGAGTACCTAAAAATGTATTTGTGGGGTCCCACACATTGAAGCTTGGTGTGTATGATGCTGTCATCACATTTAATGATGGTAATGCTGGCAGACTGAAAGTCTTGGAAGAATTGGGAGTGAAGACTGGCTGGAACACACGAGTCATACTGGAGGAACTAGACAAGGAGCGAGTCGACAAGGCAGAGCTACAAGCCCAAAAAGTGTCCAAGGAGGCAAGATCATTGAGGAGGAGGAAGAGGATGCACTTGGACAATGCAGAAGATGATGAAGACTACAGTGCTGGAGGGTTTTAGCTGTTGTTTCTAATAAAAAGTGAGTTTTTGTTTAAATTAATTTTTAATTGCAATTTCTGAAAAACTTATTTTTTTCAGACATATAACCCATTTTCTCAGGAACTATAAAAGATTGACTCTTGATTTTTTCACAGTTCATTTATAATATGCTTCTGATACCATACCTCTAGAATGGTAGATATAGCTTGTATATTTGGCGTAAAATTAAAAATAAAGTTAAGGAAAAAATGTAAAAAAAATAATACAACAGAAAAAAATTCTATCCTAACTCCTAGCATATGTACTTCAATGAAACTAGAGGAGTAAGTTCATAAAGGATATATAAGTGACCTGTAAAAGCTTCATTAAGTTGCATGAAGTAGTTCTTCAGAAAATGGGTCATAAAGTTTGCAAATTTAACATTAGCGGGATAGGCCATTCATACTCCCCTTAACTGCTTATGTTTAATAACATTTTACATCAGTATTTGTGGATTGTTGAATCACCAATATTGTGGTGTCCCAGTAACCAGTGTGTGAGACCACAGTCACTAATAGATAGCCAAAGTCAGTGGCGTAACTTACAACCCTGGGGTGACCGAGGCCAGGGGGACCAGAAAACTTTCAGTGGTGTTAATAAGGCATATTTGGAAATGAGTTTGAATTACAGTTGAAGGCCCACATTATGTATTTTCCATAACACATAGCCACTGTTTTTACTCTCTGGCATTGGAAATCTGTGGTAATGACCGCCATCACTGGACCTGAGGATGTGCATACAATGATCCAACTGACAGTACTTCGCATCATACACCCCTGTCGATTGCCTCAGTAGACTCGTCCACAACCATATTGCAGTGATGCCAATGTTGAAAATATGACTGATTTTTGTGGATGGAGACACTGTTTCTCGTGGTGTATTTTCATGTCATCAGGTTGCCAGCCGTTGTCGTAGCATATAAACAGTAAATGCACATTGAAGTAAAGAAGTTTTGTATAGCAACACATCTGCTTGTTACTAGATTTAATTCATCATTTTTCTCGTGTTTTGTGACAATGAAACCTTTTAAAAGTAATTATTGAACATTTAAGTGACGCAGAAAAACACAAAAGGAAAAGATAACTTGAAAAATCTGTTTTGAAATTGACTAAAATAAACTCAGTATTTTGACAAAACAGTCAAACACAAACTATTGTGGAACGAATCCCAGTGTTCCAGTATGACGAGTCAGGAAAGACTTAGTGCTCTCAGTGTATTAAGTATTGAATGTGAAAAGGTCCAAAGTAGTGATCTAAATGATTTGATTGAGTAATTTGCTTCTCAAAAGGCCAGAAGGAAAAATCGCTTGTTAAATTAAGCTTCACATTAAATTTATCTTAGGTATTATTTTGTAATTATAGCCTTAGTGAAATAGTAGTTAGCCTATATCGTTTAAATTTTTTTCAGTTCTGCTCACTTAATTTTATTTAAAAATGGAGTATTATGCTATGCTAAATTGTTTTATTCAAATTAGATGTAAAAATAAAATTATGACAATATGAAAAAAATGGCAGTAAGAAAAGGGGCCCAGATATCATTTTTGCTGGGGGGCTCAGCTATAAAAAGTTACGCCACTGGCCAAAGTTATAACTGTACTGTATATCAATTCTTGTCCCCCCCCCCCAAATATAAAAAACATAAAATAAAATACATGTCAGTAGATAGGAATGGAAACAGACACAAAATGATAAGAGGCCAAAACAAATTGTTATAAAAAGAAAACATTTTTTTTTAAATAAACACCAATAGTTTTATGATATACAGCATAAGGAACTAGATATGAAAAACAGAAAACCTTTACTTACTGTGATATTTATATGTTGGAAAAAGACACCATTTCATCCTAAGAAGTAGCACAAAAATCTTTATTATGAGATACGACATAATTTCAACTCACTCAGGGAAATGTGGTCAAGGGATTTATATACCATTTACAATTGTTAAACTAACAATAAGTAATGACAAGAGTATTAGTGTTTTTCATCCTAAATATTTGTGGGGGCCCTGTCCCTGACCTCATCATGTCCTTTGTTGCTTCCTGGCCTCCAAATTGAATCCCCTGACTTGCCGACCAGCGCGCGCCACTGTGGTTGCATGAGAGGTGGCAACCATAACGGCAGATTGTCCTGTGAAGATGGTCTTTCATAAAAATTGAACACATTTCATTGTTTCCAACAATATACGGCGCAGTTACATGACTTTTACAACAAATACATGGAAGTGAGTCATGAAAATTATATATACTTTTCATGAGTGGTTATTGTGAAAATGCGCACATATTCAAATCAAAATTTATTGTTTTAAAAACTGAGAACGTTGACATGGTTTAAAAAACATAAATTAAATGTTTTGGAGAATTTATATTTGCATTTACTATATCCAAATTTATAAAATAAAGAAACTTTGTGAATATGTAATTATAACCTCTGTTTTTGAGAGCATTATTATGAGAGAACGGAAATTAACATCTTTCAGCATTAGTCATAAGGACGATTCCTTATTGCAGTTAATTCTACTAATTTCTTACCAGTCAGCCTAAAATTGCACTGATTTTCAAATTTGGTTTCAATGATAGATGTTTTCCATTCATTTACAATATTTTTGTGTAAGATGTAGAAAGTTACACAATTTTACTTAAATATTACAAACTAATGAAACAATAGGCGTTTGAAACGAAATTGGGAGTAGTATAAGGTACCCTGCTATTGATGTAGAAGAGCTATGAGAAAACTGTTGGAAATTTTCTTGAGAGAAAATTAGTCTTGGAAGAAGACAAATAACATACAAAATTATTTTCAGAATTTGAGAATTAAAATAAAAAAGTCTTGAAACATGAACAACAAGTCTTCCTAGAATGATTTACGTTTATCATCATATAACCACTCATTACTATGTTTGTATCTACTAGGCCGTCTTAACAGCACACAAAGCATACACACAAAGACATATATTTTTTTCAAATTAAATAATAAAGTGAAATCATGCACTGTACAATCAACATGAAATTGTTACATTTAAAACCTACTAAAGATCCTGATTAAATGTAAACAACAGTGATTACTTCCTTAGAAGTTAAAAATGGACATTTAACTTTACAGAACTCTACAACATTGTACTGCAAAATAAAGAATTGATTTTATATTTAGTATGTATGAAATTGGACACAAATCCTAACTGAATATCAAATTTAAAACAAATTATGAGTGAGAATAGATAAGGGGGATAAAAATTTTGAAATACTGATAATGTTTTTGACATTTTTAATATTGGTAAAATTACCTAACATTTCTTCTATCGAAGTTAGTTCTATAAATATTGTCACGAACTTACTTTGAGCATGTGTTTGTTTTAATATTCAACAGTACTGGTACAGATTAACCTATATAGATGCTTGATGAGTATTTGAAAGGAAGATAATTTTTTTTTTTTTTTACTCCTGATGTGATAACACATTCAAAGATCAGATGAATTAGCTAATTTCAATATAGATCCGCTACTTATCCAAAATCATTGATGGTAATTTTACAAATTCAATAAAGGAATAAAAGAAAGATGGGAAGATAGAAAGGACAGAAAAGAATTAACTTTTGGTATGATTATAAATTTCTGTCGAACGTATCAAGTATAATGGTTTTATCAGATCATATATTTAAATATCACTGTATAACTCTATTCTTAAATTTTATAGAATACTACGGTAGGAGAGTAGGAAAACAGTGTTTCCAATTAAAAATATAATTTTATCCAAAACTTTCTAATAAAATAGCTTGTTGCTATTTTGATATTTAATGCGAAAATTTATCCTTTATATTCATGTTACCTTTTTCATCTTTAGGAACATTAAATCCAGACGTTTGAGACAGGCAGGGCATGTAGCACATTTGGGTGAACCCAGAAATGTGTCTAGAGTATTAGTTGGGAGATCAGAGGGAAAAAGACCTTTGGGGAAGCCGAGACGTAAATGGGAGGATAATATTAAAATGGATTTGAGGGAGGTGGGACATGATGTTAGAGACTGAATTAATCTTGATCAGGACAGAGACCAATGGCGGACTTATGTGAGGGTGACAATGAACCTCCAGGTTCTCTGAAAGCCATTTGTAAGTAAGTAAGTATTTATGTTACCTTTTCTAGGAACAAGGAGTGAATATTTTATTTTTGTTGCTTTAGTTACCTGTTCTCAATGTTGTAGTGACGAGCGGCTTATGAAAACTTTTATCCAGTCACTGTTCCTAGCAATAGTACTGGTAGCATCAAAATAAAGGATAACTTTATATGCCAGTATTAAATATTTAATATTGAATTATTATAATATTTATTTATTATAATAATTTAGTAAACGCTACATTGGATAAAATATTGTATGCCACACGAGAGTAAACAGATTTCATCCACTCATGGAAATTATCGCCCTAGTTGCAAGTCAAAATCCTAGTTTATTGTCTTGTACCATAAATTATTGTTACAAGTGTGACTATTTTATTTGCATTCCTGTACATTAAAAATAGAAAACTAGAAAACACTAAATATTTCTTCCATTCAAAATATTCCCTCTGTGTTTACATTTAATAAGATTCTGTTGTTCATAAACTAAAACATGTAAGATCAAATAAAATAATTCGAAATTAAAACACACAAGCAAAAATAGTGATAACTATGCAATGTAAGTGTGGAAACAGAAGCAGTAGTAATTAATGCATCACAATAAAATATTTTGCCAGAAACATAAGGAAACAGGCCTACAATGTACATAGAAACACACATTAAAATCTCTTCAAAGTTTGTATGGACTAACAAGCAAACATTCTGATGGGGGACAGATAAAAAAGTTAAAATTTTCTTCCACTATGTTAATAATGTCAAAAGAAGTGCTTATACAAATTTTGGTCACTCAACCGTAATTACGAGGCCGTCTAGAAAGTAATTTTCCCTGGGACCGCTTACAGAAAAAAAGGACAATTGTATAGAAAGATTTATTGAAACAGATACAGCAATTGTTGGGTTATTTGTCAACATATCCCCCATGTAAATGAGACATCTGTCATACCATGAGATCAATTTTTGTATCTTTGTGTCGTAGAAGTCAGCCACCTGGGATTGGAACCAGCGTTTGACAGCCGTCTGCACCTCTCTGTTGATCCCATGATATGACAAATGTTTCAATTTCGGTGGGGAACATGTTAAAAAATAGCTCAATAATTGCTGTGTCTGTTCCAATAAATTTTTCCAATGAAATTGTGTTTCCTTTTTGTTAACAGCCCCTGGCGAACTCATTTTTTTTACGGGCCTCGCAATTGAGGTCGAGTGGCCAAAATTTGTATAAGCATTTCTTTTGACATTATTAACATGGTGGAAGAAATAAATTTAATTTTTTTATTTGCCCCAATCAAATTGCTTGCTTGTAAGTATATTTCCAATTCATGCTTCATTCTAACACCAAAATAATCATTCACTGACTTTTTGCTGATTGTTGCATCTCTTTTTTAAGAAGGTAAAATGCAATGGATTCTTAGCAAACAGATACAGACTTAGCAAATACATTTACCCTACGTAAAGTAGGTACGAGTTTCAATTTGTTTATAAGCTATATCTACGTTTCTAATGCAATTTTAAATCCCTAGCCTACTATGTACTGCACTTTTGAATTTTGCATAGAATTATAATATGCATATATTTGCACGATAAAAAGGGCATTAAGTCATAAATTGCAAGTTTTCAGTAGAGCAAAATCAAAGTTCGAAATAAGGACCAAAACTGAAAACCATCAATTTCTGACACGCCATTTTCACTGAGGAAACAAAAAAATTTAATACTTTCTGCTTCCTTTTCGAGATAAAAATTGTTTTATATGAAACATTTCATACCGTGTTTTGGGAAAGTCATTACTTGAATTCTCAATATGCTCAGTCAATTCAAGACAGCAGCGTATTATGATAATAAATGATTGGTAGAATTTTAGTCTTGTCCTTAAAATGTACAGAAATTTCATCCAAACAAATGTAACTTTTCGTTCTGCAAAGGAATTTTTTCAACATTACTTTTTCAGGTGAAATTACTGCACACTTAAAGGAAAAAACTAAAATTATTTCAATCATTTATTATCATAATACACTGCTCTCTTCAATTGACTGAGCATATTGGAAATTCAAGTAACGACTTCCCCAAAACATGGTATGAAATATAAAACAATTTTTTATCTCGAAAAGGAAGCAAAAAGTAGAAAAATTGTATTAAACTATTTTGTTTGAAATATTTCAAATAATAACTCATTGAAATTAATGACATTACTTACGGTTCAACACACACGCACACGCACACGCACTCACACGCGCACGCACACACATCACACATACAGGGGTGTAGTCGTAAATAAAATAGTATCAGGGCACTTCGCGAAAAAAGTAGTAGTAGTAGTAGTAGTAATATAAATAATAATAATAATAATAATAATAATAATAATAATAATAATAATAATAATAATAATAATAATAATAACAATACACGCGCACGCACACACACACACACACACACATACACAGTGTTCTGCCCAAGGGCAGGTCTCTTTTTTAGCACTCTCTAATCTTTTCTATTTTTTGCCTTCGTCTTGGTCTCCGCACATGATCCATATATTATATGATCATATGATATAATAATAATAATAATAATAATAATAATAATAATAATAATAGTATAATAGTAATTATTATTTTTTATTATCATGGTAAAACTCTGACAAAACGCTCTTCAAGGAACTGGGTGTAAAGCACGTATTTAGAGGAACTGCATATTAGGTGGATGTTTTAATTTAGATTTATATAATACAGTACCTATTATCATTTTCTTATTCAATTATATCATACATGGACAGCAGTAATTACCCCGTTATGTAATACGTCAATGACATTTACAGTACGGTATGTACACCCTGTGACACGAAAAATGGTTGCTCTCTTGTACCATGAATTTGTCTAATTGTCGTTAGGGTTAACGCGAGATTCACACGGGAAAATATCAAGCATCGAGTTTCGAGGATGAAGCCAAGTCGTAGCAGCAATGTATCTGTATGTCACGAAACACATATTCCCTACGAAGCCTTTACGGCTTAGCGATGGAACTCTTTCTTCTCGTCTCGTTATGAAGACGGGGCTTCGAATCTATGCAAAATGCACGATTGGAAACACAGCGCACACGATGATACCCGAGCTATTCCGTGGTGAGACTTAAGGCTGGTTCACAATAAACCGGGAACGAAAACTACAACGAGAACGAGAACGGAAATAATGTTAAAATGAATGTTTTTAAATGTGAGCATCAACAATTACTATTGTGAATGCTCACATTTAAATACATTTATTTCAACATTATTTCCGTTCTCGTTCTCGTTGTCGTTTCCGTTCCCTGTTTATTGTGAACCAGCCTTTAGTCTCTGAACAGCGATCAATTTCCGTGTCAAAGGATGTACAGTACATACCATAATTTTATTATTTCGAAAAAAAAAGTCTCATAGTTGTTTGCCTGGTATGTGAACCGTTACAATGAATAATCACATTTCCAAGACGATTTAAAACAAGATCTTTCCGTAACACTTATTGTAACGAGCATCACTGTCACAAAGACTTCAAAACACCAAAGACAAAACTGACCAGTAAGAATTTCCAGAATTACGGACGACTGAAGAAGGTTGTTTGAGATAGAGGATGTAGGAAAGTTGTAGGGTATTGTAACAGTATGTAGACTTAAGCGCTCAGGTAAAGAGTAAAATAAGAGGGCGAGTATTCTATGTAGACTTAAGTGCGCAGGTAAGTAGCTAAGTACTGTATTATTATTATTATTATTATATCATTATTACTATCTACTACCGGTACTTATTTGTAATGCCGCTGCTATTATGCATCCAACTAATCCATACTTATAAGCTACAAAGTTGAGTAAGACGCAAGTAAGAAAATTATTATTTAAAAAAGTAAAACTAAAAGCAGAAAGAGCACCGGGGTGACGCTTTGACACGATTACTGTACACACAATTACGGGGCATAATTTCAGGTATGTATTTCCCACATGTAGACAATCAAAATAGTTCCGGAAATGCTTCATTTCCGAGTTATGGCCTTCACAACAATGAAATTCACCGGAACGTTTTTCTTTCCGCAGGTCGTTGTCATTACAGAAGATGTTCAAAATGTCCACCTCCACCTTGAATACAGACCTCACATCGATGTCTCATTGACCTGCGAACACGATCCCAAACTCCAGGAGTATTGCATATGTCCTCAGAATATGCCACAATTCGATTCCGAAGGGATTCCAAATCAGGCACTGGAGACGAATAAACCAATCATTTTAAATGGCCCCACAAGTAGAAATCGAGAGGGTTCAGATCAGGTGAGCGTGGAGGCCAAGCAATTGGGCCACCTCTACCTATCCATCGATCAGGAAACCTTCGATCCAAGTACCGGCGAGCCGTACAACTGAAGTGTGCAGGAGCGCCATCATGCAAGAAGTGAATGTGTTGACGATTGATCAGTGGAGTGTCTTCTAAAACATGAGGTATGGTGTTTTCCAGGAAGTTTGTGTACGCCTGCCCCATAAGTTTGTTTACAAGTACATGGGGTCCAACTAATCGATCACCAATGATACCGGCCCACATGTTGAGGGAGAACCGCACCTGGTGATGAGATGGAACAGTTGCACGTGGGTTTTCATACTCCCATACATGCTGATTGTGGAAATTTGTTATGCCATCTCGTGTGAACTGTGCTTCATCTGTAAATAATACTAAGGCAGGAAAGTTCGGATTTACACCACACTGCTGCAAGAACCACTGACAGAACCTAACTCGTGCAGGGTAATCTGCTGGTGACAGGACAAAAGATAAGGATGCAATTGATACTCTTTCAACAGTCTCCAGACAGTCGTATGAGGAACATTGACTTGCAACGCTACCCTTCGTGTGCTGATAGAAGGAGTCATGTTCACAGCCTCCAGAATCTCCTCCTGTACTTCTGGAGTTGTAGATCTTGGTCGTCCCCTTCCCAAACCAGGAGAGTTAAATTTTCCATACTCGCACAGACGGTAATGGAGACGTACAAATGTCTTCCGATCTGGACATTGTCGCTGTGGGTACCTCTCCTGGTACAAACGACGAGCCAGCGCAGCATTGCCGTCCGCCTTACCGTACATGAAGTGTATCTCTGCCAGCTCTTGATTTGAATACATGTCGCACAGTCTAACGCCTACACAACACTGAATGTAACCTTCGCCTCGGAATGAACTGTCAGAGTGCCCTCTTAATGTCTCCTTTGACGGCAACGACCTGCGGAAAGAAAAACGTTCCGGTGAATTTCAATGTTGTGAAGGCCATAACTCGGAAATAAAGCATTTCCGGACACATGTTGTAATGAACTATTTTGATTGTCTACATGTAGGAAATACATACCTGAAATTATGCCCCGTATTTTTGAAACACCTGTATAATGATAATAACAATAAGTCAATAATACGAGGATCGTTTCATAAGTCGTAGCAACCATATTATATCTTCGGAACAGGTGGTAACACAATCTAATATATATAGATCTTACATTTTATCTCTGCCGATCAGTGACAGATTTCAAGTGGCTTATCTTGCAACGTGATTGTTAGCGTATTAAAAAGCATTAAAATCTTGCTGTCCACACCTGTGGAGTAACGGTCAGCGCGTCTGGCCGCGAAACTAGGTGGCCCGGGTTCGAATCCCGGTCGGGGCAAGTTACCTGGTTGAGGTTTTTTCCGGGGTTTTCCCTCAACCCAATACGAGCAAATGCTGAGTAACTTTCGGTGCTGGACCTTGGACTCATTTCACCGGCATGATCACCTTCATTTCATTCAGACGCTAAATAACCTGAGATGTTGATACAGCGTCGTAAAATAACCCAATAAAATAAAAAAAAATACAATTTTGCTGCCATCTCCTTGTCTTCCCACCGCAAATGTGACGTTTCACAGAGGCAGAGATAAAATATAAGATCTGTAGGATACGTCTGAAAACCAGTGTTAAGGCTGGTTCACAATAAACCGAGAACGGAAACGAAAACGAGAACGAGAACTGAAACAATGTTAAAATAAATGTACTTAAATGTGAGAATTCACAATAGTTAATTTGTGAATGCTCACATTTAAATACATTTATTTTAACAATATTTCCGTTCTCGTTTTCGTTTCCGTTCCCGGTTTATTGTGAACCAGCCTTTACACTCTAATAGCTAGTTGTATCTGTGTGCATCTGTGGCTAGTTAACAGCACACGCAAACGTTAGTATGCTGTCGGCCGTGCTCTAAGATAGACGTAGTAAAGTTGAACGGCGATCATACTTGTATCAGGGACCTTTACAGCAGTATAGGTGGGAAATCTCAGAACATCCTCCCTACTCGCCTGATCTCAGTCGGTGACTTTGATTTCATTCCGCAACTGAAGAAGCCACTGCGTAGAGAGAGCTTTGCAAACAAGGAGGACATCTTAACAGTGTTTCGACAACAAGTGATACACATTGATAAATCACACATAGCCGATGGTATTTAACGCCTTCTCCATCATTGGAAAAGATTATGTGGAAACCTGGGCAGACTATTTTGGAGGGTTTCAGCTATGTGTTATGTGCTTTGTTTTAGTTTGTGTATAATAAAACTATGATTATGCATGCATCTTTGCTCCATGCTTGTTGGCTCCAGTGCCCGGACCAAATTTGGTACTAGCATTGCGAAGCACATTCCAGTGATCTTCAAACTCATATAATGGATTTCCATTGCTGGAGTTTTATCGGTTGATATAACATAGTTGCCATAACTCATGAAACGACCCACGTAATAATAATAATAATAATAATAATAATAATAATAATAATAATAATAATAATAATAATAATAATAATATGAAATCAATTTGTATTGCCAGTGCCATCTTTTTTGTATCAAATTATGACACAACACTGCTGAAAGCACTTCTCCGCTCTCTCTAAGGGTACATACACGTTGGAGCGACAATAAACGATAAAAGAAGCAGCGATGCTATATCAGGGAGAATTGAAGTATGCATTGTTATTCAGGTGTGCATATTGGAGTAATGATAAAAGCGAAGATACACGATAAAAGCAACGAAAAAGCAAAGTTCCATTTTCTTCGCTCTTGTCGTTCATATGATCTCTGATTAAGATAATATTAATCTGTATAAATACCGGTGATTATCAATATATCCGAATAATAATCGATTTATTATTATTTCGGCTTATTAAATTAATTATTGTTGATATTGACAAATTGATCAGTTGTGTATTTAATCGTCCTATGTTATGTGTTCACAAGAACCAATCACAACACAACGAATTTATACTATCTTTGGGATGAGAAACGGGTTTAATTTTGTACGTATTTAAGTTATATTAACCTTGAACTTGGCAGCTGATACTTTCTATATATCTTCTCTCATTAAGTGGATGCATAGAATATCTTCTACTGATAAATCAAAATGTTCGCTTCCCGCGTTCTCGTTGCTCCGATATGAACACTTGATTCTTTGATAATACCAAAGCGTCGCTAGATCATTTTCCTTATCGTTTATAGTTGCTCCAACGTGTACGTACCCTTAACCACGCAGCATCGGAGCAACGGAGCAGGTAGTCCGCGTTCCATAGTGCTTCGAGCTGATACCCCCTGATCTAATGTTAAAGTTAGTTGTGTTTTATGCTAAAAAAATATGGATACACATTTTTCTATTCGTTGGATAATCCGTTCGTATTGTTTCACTGTTATCAACATACGGTGATCAGCGCTCAATTGCGAAAATACTACATATTTGAGAAAAGCACGTTCAAAATTGTTTTGTTTGGGACAGTGTTCTTGTATTAGGCGTGTACATAATTTAATTGACAATTTGCTGATAAAAAAGAATGAACATAATTTTTTATCTAATAAAATTACATTTTAATAGTTAAAGCAGGCCCTAAATTATTCCTCGATATTAAACAAAAATAATTTAGAAGGCAAGATAACGTAACTGCAAGACAGAATCGGTAGGAGAGACACGTTACGGGGCACATGCACGCATACCTTGCCACCACGCTTCAGCAGCAGTTCTGCCAATGCGACAGCCTCCTGCTGGACGTCAGCTGGTGCCCTTGGAGACACGAAGTGCTCTGAATCTGAATGCCGACGCATCTTCTCGCCCGCCGTTTGCTGCTGTTGTTGCTGAACCGTCTGGGATTGAACAGGAGGAGCCGGAACCACAAAAGACGAGAGTTTGATGTTGAGATCAGGCTCCTTGCTGCCCGGCGTTGGAGGTGTGCTCGGGTACTGAGGCGGCGCGCCTCCAACACGAGAACCACTGGTTGTTTCAGAACCTGATAAAATATAACAAAACCTGTCAGATGCAAAGCAAGCAGGGCGATCTCTATCACATATAAATGCTCCAAATCCTTCGTAACTTGAACATTACGCGCGCAACCTTACCTGCTCATTCTGTGCACTAGAATGTGTTACTAAGGAGCAGCACAGAACGGTCAAAGGATATTAGTTCATGCCACTTCATTGCTACAAATAGGACTTCATTTTAATGTCAACTTGTTCCTTCTGATTGACTTATAACTCTGTAGAAAGCTCAAGTTTTCTTCTGAAAAAATTCATGTGATTTCAAACAAAACGTTTACAAACTTTCTAAATAGAGATTCTTCTGCGGCTCGACCAACATATATCTCAACCTTATCAATAATCCATACTCAACGGAGTAATGCAAGTCAATTTCGCAGTAGGCATACCAACTATGAAAAATTCACTAGAACACTCTTACCCGACTGCGCACACTTACCCTCCGTTACCTTAATAATGTTTTCACCTATCTCGCACTTTTATTTTAATGAAATAAAATATATTTGTAGGATGGATAATAGCCACTGATCAGATCACCGATTACATCTTAATCTTAATCCTTGGGCAACAACAAACGTTGAAGTGCAGAAATCGATGATGTGGAAAGTGTTTCTCAGAAAGCTGAAGCACAACATTCTCACGATATACCACGCCTCTCTATAAATAGTGAATATTACACAGATAGTGAGCAAAAAAAAAAAATCATCAAGCCCCTCCACAGCTATCATCGGATTGCAAATTGCAAATAGCCTACCCTCAATCACTGAAGCTAGCTGTTTACTTTTGCCATTTCTGTTGGTCATTGGTTCATGCTCTGTAACAATGTCATGTACTGAATAATGGCATTATCCAGTGAATTTATCAAGTTACACTGCTATTCACTTTTTATAAAAAAACATTTTTTTCTAGACAAAGCATTGAATTAAAGGATTGTTATTTGACTTTTTGTTGAGTTAGTTTTATTTTACCATCTAGTTAAGTTTAGCAGCTTATACAACATAAATTATAAGAAGTCCGTGATATGAAGATGGTAGATATTATTATTTTCTATGCGTTTTATAACAATTTAGTTGTTTAACATGTGGCCAAATATATTATTTGCAGACTATTTTCTTGAAGCATAATTGAAAAGATAAAAAAAAATATTTGCTTTGCATCTAAATTATTAGAAGATAAACTTTGCTTTTCATGCTATACTGCGAGTTGCAACGGCGCGCTCTCGCTAAGGAGCGAAAAGCGTAGGGCTGTAGGGCTGTAGAATATTACAGAAATGGTAACGGAAATTTTTCTTAAATAGGTACCACAAACGTTGCGAGTTAAGAAGCAAGATAATTTGATTTATAAGTTGTATGCCTACAGTTTAAGTGCATTCCGTTTCTGAAATCTGTGGAGTAAATCGATGCATCTGGGTGGAGCCTATGACAAGCAAATGGAGGGAGCCTATCAGTGCGGGAGTGTATTGCGGGCTGCATCGGCTCACAGCCGCTAAGGGGTAAGATGCGCATGGCAGAAGGTGATAGGTAGTGGTGACATTTTAGACGCTCGTCTTCAACCAATGCTTTCCCCCAGAGCGGTCATTTTCCCATTGTGCTGAATTTCACCACTAGACAGTGAATATAAATCCCCTCATTACGTGAATGACCCGTAGGCTTGAAGGGAGGGATGAATGACGTAATCCGACTTCTGACGTATCCCACAACTGGCGCCCGGTTCTGCATCCATGATATATATATATATATATATATATATATATATATATATATATATTGTATGCTATTCATTAATTACTTTTCTTATCAGAGACCCAAACTCTCCATTTGCAAATCGAAACAGAAAGAAAACATTCAAACCGACATGAATATAGTTTCATTCCCGAAATTGGGTGACGTAGGCCTATTCTTTGTCGGTGTATCACGGATACATCGCAGAAGTATTTTTTCTCCGCCAGTTCTTATATTTAAAATCATGTACCAACATTCTCCATTTAAATTTACGGATTATTTCTCGTTGGGTTTGAAATTGTATTTTTTACTCTATATGCAATCTTTTTTCGGATATTTTTATCTTATTATCTTTCAACATTTCATATCTATAAACAAATCAAGCACTTGTTTCGAGGAAATATGCTTGATAAGCAGACGATTCTTAGTATCAAGGACCAACAGGAAACTATCACATTATAACATTTGATTCTAGGAAAGATTGTCTTCTTAAATATTTCGTACATTAATTATACAATTATTAGGAGCCTAAACTGACAGAACATCAATTACTTGTTGATGGGTAATGAAGAAACGGTTATTTTGAGACGTTATAAAACTGAAGACTGTTTAACATTCGCCAAGCAAAATCTAACGAACGTTCGTGAAGTTGGCCGTGAGACAACTAACAAAATAGTATTTTACAATTATTATTATTATTATTATTATTATTATTATTATTATTATTACTATTATTATTATTACTATTATTATTATTATTATTATTAATATTATTATTATTATTATTATTATTATTATTATTATTATTATTATTATTATTATTATTATTATTATTATTATTGCAGTAAAGCATTACAAAAGAGAACACTTGTAAAATGCAAGCAAGTTTCCAGGTTCCGTAAAACATGCTCTAACGGAGATAAGTTTCACTACCATTCATGGAAGCTGAAGGCCTTGACGATGCTGGCTGAATGAGAATATCTCACAAGATTTATTTTCTTGTTCTTATAAGGTTAATAGTATCCCTTGTGTGTTTATTTTATGAAGTGAAAAATTCTCAACGATGACAAACGATGTTTATGTTTCTGAATAAGAGATGGAGGCCAGAGGAAAGTGGGGCTGGCACTTATAATAATTTTCAAGATATCATCAATTAAAATGTCACATAACGAAGTTCACTGACAATGGGTATGTTATTTGAAAGGAGTAAAGAAATTCACGGGATTAGTCTCACAACTAATAAAAGGAAAAGAGAAAGAACTTCTTATGCTATAAAATTACAATAATGGGGTGAAAGTAGAAAGAGATAATGAAGTGATATATCTCAGCAATACAGTTTCAAGAACTCAATTCAGAATTGAAGGGTTCAGAACCATAGTTATTACCGTAATTCAATGGAAACATATAGCAATTAATACAAAGTATACACATTAAAACTAAATTATTTGTCAATCTTCATTAAATTATGGTATTCATTTAACTTTAACCCTTGCTTTCTCTGTTTTTAATAAATGGCGCTTGGCCCACTATGGCTCTGAACCCTTCAATTCTGAAGGAATGTGGGTTAAGCAATGAGAAAGAAAATTAAGGAACAAGTGAAGAGTTTCATACATGACATAATTAACAATTTTGCTAGAATGAATTACATTATCAGAAGTGTTTCAAGAATTACTGAATTGAAGGAGAGAGTTAAAGTTTAACTCTGGCAGACAAAATTTGTTTCATGAGATTAATATTGGGTTGATGCAAAAGATCGTAGTTTTTTTTTTTTTTTTTCGCTGTGACAAAAATTTGTATTTGAGATGAGTAGGAGACAGAAATTAATCAGTAGGCATACGGTAATACATTCTCCTACATTATCTATGACTCTCTATGGATAGTTGCTTTTGTCATGTTAGCGGAGTGTGGGCGTGCATAATCGTGTTGCAGCAGCACTTGATACAGTCTTCTTGGTCGTTTTTCTTCAATTGCGGCCACAAGGCGTCTGAGTTGTTGGCAGTAAATGCCAGCAGTTATGGTCACATTCCTGGGAAGCAATCCGAAATACACGACGCCTTCTTCATCCCACCAGATGCATATCATCATCTAATTTTTGTATGAAGTGTTCTGTGTTGAAACGACAGAACCGTTTTCTTGCATTGCTTCTTCCAACGGCATTCTTCCCGTACACGGCAAAAATGTTTCGAGCCGCCTCCGCTATCTTCGGTCCTCTATTACACTCAAACAGAAAATATGACGAAAGTGTTCTTTTTCCCCACTTGACACTAATTTCTTTAGCATGCAAATAGCACAATTGTCATTAATTTCAAGGAGTTATTCTTCGATATATTTTAAACGAAATAGTTTAATACAATTTTGCTCGTTTTCTCTTCCTTTACGAGATAAAAATTATTTTATATGAAATATTTCATAGCGTGTTTTTGGGAAAGCCATTGATTGAATTCCCAACATGCTCAGTCAATTGAAGATAAGAGTGTATTATGATAATAAATGATTGAAGGAATTTTAGTTTTATCCTTTAAATGTGTAGAAATTTTATCCGAACAAATGTAACGTTTCATTGTGAAAAGGAATTTTAAAATGTTACTTTTGTTCTGAACAAATTTCTGCTCATTTATTACCATAATACACTGCTCTCTTAAACTGAGTGAGCATATTGGGAATGAAATCAATGGCTTTCAGAAAACACGCTATGAAATTGTTCATATAAAACAATTTTTATCTCGAAAAGAAAGCAAAAACGAGCAAACTTGTATTAAACTTTTTTGTCTGAAATATCTCAAAGAATAACTCCCTGAAATTAATGGCATTACTTACGGTTCACTCTGTATATTCGATTAGGTTGACGTCCACACTTGGAAATTTAGCTTTCTGACCACGAAAACCTCTCCTGTTTCCAATGTTGCTTAATAACACCTCCTTCTTTTCCCTCAAGTCTCTGATGCAACTTTCACTTAGTATATCAAATTTACGGGTTGTAGCATGATTTCCATGTTCCTCCGCATCTTTGATAATTTTAAGTTTTTCACTGCAAGTAAAGAAGCACAATCTCATAGGCTACTGTCAATGGTACTCATTTTCAGAACTGGAAATATAAGACGCATAAACTGTACACTTATCACACTTGAAATTGATTCTGACGGATGTACTGTCAATCCAAACGCCATTTAACAATGTTGAGAATTGAAATATCCGCGCCGGAAAATAATGGCATGCGCTACCATCTTAGGAGTTGCGCGGGAGGAAAATCGGGCAATTTTGTTAACTTCATTTCGAATGAGCTGCGCACTCGTATTTTTTACTTGTATATTTCGAAAAAGAAGTGCGTGCTGTATTCGATAAAATACTGTACGGTACGGTTTCAGTACTGTATATGATTAATTGTAGACAAATTTCTGTGATACAGTGCTTTGCATTTTGCAATCGCTTATAATATCATTTATGAAATTCGTTGCTTAAATTGATAGGATTATTAAAAATGCCAGTATAATGAGAATCTTACTATATTATTTGTTTATATAGCAACAAATAGTCCTACAGAATCAAATCTTTAAGAGGAAATATTTTCTGGACATTCCCCTGCGAATATATGTAGTCTTTACAACTGACTGTAAATACAGGTAATTCCTTTCATTTTATTGGGAACGAGAAAGAATTCTGACTGTAAATTTTATGGGTGTGCACAGGAAACTAAAATGTTACAGGAAAAATAGTATCCTGCACTTTTTAACTGTACATTCGTAACGGCTGATTTTACAAAGCAGTTCGAGTGGATACCTGTCAGTTCTAAAGTTGTTGTTTAAAGTATTTTCAGTTGAAGTCATAATTTTACAGATATCGATTAGCTTTTTAGAGCAAAATAGAGTCTCTCTTTTTATTTATTTTAATAATAACTAGAATTATCTTAACTTTACTTATTTTAATAATAACTAGGATTATCTTAACTTTAAAGGAATTCTCTATCTGAAGAAGTTTTCGTTTGAATCTATGATATTTTTTACACAGAAATACAAAGACGTACTGTTCATATTACTTCATTTGTCACTTTATTTTATGTAGACCTATATATGTAGCTGGAACAGATTTAAAATAAATCCCCATTCTGTGTTTTCTTAATAAAAGTTATTTTAATTTTGTTTTAAGTAAAAAATGGTGATATTCCATAATCATTACAGGATGAAATGAATCTCTGATCCTGAATATGAACGAAAGCATCCAGGGGTTTAAGGGAAGTAGTTGTACACAGAAAGGCGGACTGAAAACAGATGATTGAAAGCATGTTGAAAACCATTTTTTCCGTAAAGTATCTTTCTGTGCACCATCACAACTTTCCATATTTTGTTTCGTGTAATGAGGTAGTAAAAGAAGTTTATTCTTTTAGGAACACCAAGGAAGAATGAAGGGATATGTTCTTCAGGACAGAAAGTTGACAAACCATCTAGGTAACGTTATGAAAACAAAGGTCGCTTAAATCAATAATCTTTACTTGGAAGAAAAGAAAACTTCTTATGCAGCTTTAGGGACTGTGGTTTATGACCCGGATGCAGCACAGACAGACTTGTCAGAATAAATATCTTTAGTCGTCACTGCAAGATCAGAACGTGCGATACGCATGGTAAAATCTCTGCTTTTAAAATCGGCTTTGAATTTAAGAGGTGAACGAATAAACGATACAACTCTGCAACAACGAATCACGAAAGAATGACACAATTTTGAAATATCAAAAACTCTTGAAAATTAATGTATTGTAACATTAATAATATGGGTTAAATATCATTCTTATCCGGTTTTTACTACTGATGAGTGATGACCATATAATTTTATTTTGGGCCGTAGGCTGAAAAATGAAATCCGGGGAACTTAATATTTTTAAACAAGTTTTGATAGAGAAATCATTGCAATAAGTGAAAGTCTCAGGAATCTTCTATGCCACATCAATAAATTTAAGAATGCAGTTATATTGTCAGACTCCAAAGCAGTTATTCTATCAATAGCCTCTAAACACACACCTTCATCTCAAACAGCAGAAATAACTAAAATGCTCTCTCAATTAATAACACTCAATAAAAGAATTGTATTTTTTTAGTAGGTTATTTTACGATGCTTTATCAACATCTAGGTTATTTAGCGTCTGAATGAGATGAAGGTGATAATGCCGGTGAAATGAGTCCGGGGTCCAACACCGAAAGTTACCCAGCATTTGCTCATATTGGGTTGAGGGAAAACCCCGGAAAAAACCTCAACCAGGTAACTTGCCCCGACCGGGAATCGAACCCGGGCCACCTGGTTTCGCGGCCAGACGCGCTGGCCGTTACTCCACAGGTGTGGACAAGAATTGTATTCCAATGGGATACAATCCCATTGTGGAATCCTGGGAAACGAGAATGCGGATGCTTTAGCAAATAAGGGCAGCACTGCTACTTACAGACCTGTTACTAAATCTACGTATTACTCTGTGAAAAGATTTATTAAATCTACATACTTAGACTTCAACAAACAAAATTTGATAACACAATCTCAAGGGAAAAAATGGAACTCTCTGCATCAAAATCCACAGTTAATTCCCGATTTACCACGAAAATCGTCTGTAGCTGCATTTAGATTGGTAATAGGGCATGATTGTTTGGCCAAACACCTGCATAGAATTGGAATATATCAGTCCCCTAACTGCCCATTGTGCAATTCAAACCAAGAAATGGATTCGGAACACCTCAAAATCTGTGCTTCAGTGGCTGGCCATGATAATATCTTTGAAAAATATTGGAGTGCAAGAGGTCAAATGACTTTATTGTCAAACGCCTGGCATTAGAAAACAACAACAATATTTTTAATCAATCATATTAAAAACTACATGCTAACAATCTAGACGAAAACAAAAATCATGTTTCCACGAGGGAACCTAATATGTGAATAAACTACTATTAGAAGATAAAATATTAAACTAATATTGGAATAATTCTGACTATAATGTACCGCAGGAGCAAAGAGAATGGATTACTATGATGTATCGAAGTAAATACATATGATATTTCCGTGCAGGAATTCTGCATTACCATATGGTGAAGAATGGGTAGAACGGAGAAAAATTCTCTCTGGCATGGGACTCGAACCCGGGTTTTCAGCTCTACGTGCTGACGCTTTATCTACTAAGACACATCGGATTCGAGTTCCGATGCCAGATTGAATCTCTCTCAGTTTAAGATCTGTCTCTCTGTTTTCCTTTTTCTCCGTTCTACCCATTCTTCACCATATGGTAATACAGAATTCCTGCACGAAAATATCATATGTACTTCCGTGAATCATAATAATATGATAAGCATAAATAATCCTTCGTGATTCAAGACGGCTCCTTGTTCCGTCGGACCCCGGCCACTTAGTCACTCGTAATGAGTGCACCTCTGTACATAGTGTTGGACTTTGTGCCTCTGTCACACATTCTGTGTCACAGTACATACAGGGTAGGCCACCAAAGGGGAACAGAGAGGTAGAACTTAAACTGAGAGGGATTCAATGTGGCATCAAAATTTGAATTCAGTGTGGCTTAGTGGATAAAGCGTCAGCACGTAGAGACGAAAACCCGGGTTCGAGTCACGGTGCCAGAGAGAATTTTTCTCCGTTCTACCCATTCTTCACCAAAAACAATGGAGTTCCAAGATATGCGTCGAATTTGTCAAGAAAGAGACAACACCTTCAGACAACTGACATTTCTTCTTGAACTCGACAAATTGTTTCCATTTCTTATTTTTTCGTTATATAAAATAGGAGATAACATGGTGATACTGCAAAAAAAAAAAAAAAATCTCACGTTTGCAACATCCCTGATACCGAGAAAATGGTTCTAGACATGCATTCTACCTCTTTGTATAGAGAGACCAATTGACGGATTTTGTTCATGTTTAGTAAGTACAGTACCATAGAAAAGTAATAGGGTAATCTTGATCGCAGTCCACCTGTATGCAGTCAACAAATTTCACACTTCTGCGCACAAGTAGGATATATACAGGCGCTCTTGTTAATTGCACATGCGCAACGCGTTACATATGGAACTTACAAAAATTAGGCGGCCCATTTCTTTACGTGTTAATTTATTCCTGAATAATGGGTATGAAGTAAAACAACTTTTAGTAAAATATCAATAAATCTTAATTTGAAATTAATAACACAAAAGATGACTTAATTCTAACAAATTATAACGATTTTTCTATTTCGTAGGAGAAAATTACAAATTCAATAGTGTAATTCGTTTTCAAGGAAAACTAATATTTCCGGATAATAGTTAATTACGTACAAGATGTTATTACTTCTAGTTTTCCTTGAGACTACAGTTTAAGTTTTATTACCTATAACACAGAAGAATTATTACAAATAACTACACAGGCAAAGAATTAGCTGTCACTGGTCTTAAGCTCCATCTTTTACGGTGGACGAATGTCCATTGAAATAATATTGGTTTTAAAATTTTCCCTTCAACGTATTTCTTTTTACAATACTTAGAATCTCATTATGAACTACTAATATTTTTAAATATATTTAAATTTTTAAATGTCGGTACTATTGAGTACGAAACTAATGTTATAAATGATTACAATTCATGAAAATGTAAGTTATGTGAAAATGTGCTCAATTAATTTATATACATCTACATATTTCATACAATTTTTAAATGAATTCATACATGAGTATCTTACTATTTTGTATTGTAAAACAATTCTGTATGCTATCCAAAGAACTAGAGTGTATTTCACTGTTTGGGTGCATAGAAAATGGTTTCATTTCAACATCGTTTGTATGTGTATGTTCAAGAAAATTAATTTAAACGGAAATATCACTGACAACATCATAAGAGAATCTGTTACAAAGCATTTTAAAAGTGTAATGACGATATTTTAAAATCAGAAATCAATTAAAAGAGAAGGAAAGGAAAAAAGATAAAGATCATAGGAGGGGAAGGAAAAAAGGAAAAAAATGAAAGAAAAGAGAAACAAGAAAGAAAAAAATAGAAAGAGTGAAAAGGAAGCGGGAAAGTACAAAATACATGAAAAGAGAGAAAACAAAAGAAAAAAACTAGAAGAACAGAAACATAATGGGAAGAAAAAAGAAAAACGAAGAGAGAAAGAAAGAAACGAGAAAAGAGAGAAAGAATAGAAGACGAAAAAGAAGAAAGGAAAGACAGAATGGAATTGGCTAGTCCGCAAGGACTCATACGTCACGTCGGATTTATCTATCTGTCTGGTTGAGCCCTTATTCCATCAAAGCCATCAATCGGTCCGTCTGTTTAAGACATGTAAAATATTCCTCTGTGTAACTTGTCCCCCATCTTCTCTTTCCTCTGTGACAAATATCCAGAGATGTTCAGTGTGAGTTTAGTCTACAACATATCAATCTGTCATCTCCAAGACAAGCATTGGCGTCAGCTCGGTTGAGATCTTGTTCATACACACGTGTAGTCCAAAAGCAAGAGACTTCCGTCTACACATCGTACTTTTAGTTGCAAATGAGCTATTATTTGCTTCTCCAGGACGTAAGTAACGCCAGACAGGTTATCTACGTCATCCTGTCACGTGACTTACCCTCCCTTTTTTATCCTGGAGTCATAAATGAACACAACATTATGACAAATATTAGGAGATAAAATGTATCAATGATTTCTTCAATATCCTCATGGATGTACAAGAAAATAGACATACGTGTTTACGCTTCATAGCAGCTGTGATAGCAAATGCGATAAAACTGAAGACAAGATTGTTTTATTTCGAGGTAAGATTAAAAAGGAGGGCATTGGTGTAGCACAGGCGATAGCGCGTTTGCCAACTGATTCGGAGTTTCGCTCCGGCGTGGATTCGAATCCTGCTTGGGTTGATTATCTAGTTGGGTTTTTTCCCCCGAGGTCTTCCCCAACCGTAAGGCGAATTTCAGGTAATCTTTGGTGAATTCTCGGCCTCATCTCGCCATATACCACCTCACTATCACCAATTTCATGGACACCCAATAACCCAGTAGTTGATACAGCGTCGTTAAATAACAAAGTAAAAATATTAAAATGGCGTCGGGAAGGTAACAATACTCTCTCATTAGCCTATACCTTTCGTTCATTTTAAAATTCAGTTGCTTTCCATGTTACTAATGTCATTCTCTTTCATAGTTTATCTCCTTGAACTTCCCCTTTTTGTTTATAAGCAGGACCCTTAACTTGTCGTTATTCGCCATGACTACGAGCTGGTTCCTAGATGTCACTAGTGCCGAGAATCGTAGGCCAATTAGTTCGTCTGGGACTATCCCGAGTGCACCACAAGCGGTGGGTACATATTAAACTCGTATTTGATGACGATGATTATGGAGAATTGTTGGGATGTTACAGGGAACCGGAGTATCCGGACAAAACCCCTGTGTTGACTGGACAGTGGGCAATGGGTTCGATCAACACAAGTTATAAATACAGGGTGAAATGAGATCTGAACTTGAGTCTGCTGGCTTATAAGCTCAGCTAGCTAGTACCGAGCCACCGTGGCGGTTCATTAAATATATACATACAGTATATACACATAAATAAATGCTTCTATTGTGTACATAACCTAAATAAACTTCTTTTTTCTGTATTTCACACAAAAGGCATTTTATAACCACGAAAGTAAGACATCTAATTTCATTAATAGATTGTGCGGCAGATGTCTTCTGTCAAACTTTCGATTATCCTATGATCACAGTGTTCCTGTACTCATTCTTGAAACATTTTCTTTTCGTTTATATTTATTTCTCTGAAATTAAAAAATTACAATATAGAAATACTACCTACAAGTCAACTTATTCCGAAATGATGCATATGAAATATAATTGAATCAGTCATTTTAGAAAGGCCTTTAGTCCGAAATCATAACAGCAATCAGATCTCCATAAAAGTGGCCCTATTCCAGAAATGGGGCCTTTCCAGTTGTCCTGTGAAAATTGTGCAGCTTCTGTACATCATAATGAACGCATGGAATAATGTTATTTCTTCTATGAAGAATACAATAGCATTTTTGATTTTTTATCCAATTTGGAATACCACTTTACTGATCTCGAAGATTTCATCTTGAATGATTGGGTATTGTTACTTTTCTTATGTCAATGTTCAAACTTCAGAGTTATAAAGGGGAAATTAATGACGACGTCATCGATTTATAGCAATTAGTGTAGGGTATAATTCTTTTTAATCGTTAATTAACGACGCTGTATCAACTGAACTATTGCATAGCGTCTTTGGAATTGGTGGTAGCGAGGTGGTATTTGGCGAGATGAGTTCGAGGATTCGCCAAGTGATTGTCTGACATTTGTCTTATAGTTGGGAAAATCTAGGTAAAAATCCAATTACATAATCAGCCTGGGCACCCGAACTCATATCCGAGAGCAGCCTCGAACTGCAGGATCAAAACGTTACAAGTTGCCAAACTTTTATATCTATGGTACAACACAATTATTTTAAACAAAAGCAGATAATATTTTGCTTCAAGTGTAACGGTTTCCCCTCCTCATACGAAAAAAGTTTTTCTAAGTCTTATGCTTTGAATTTCTTATTTCAAGAAGTACTACGAGTACTTGAAACTAACGTGATGCTCCAAGAAAATTGGTTCCTAGAATTACAAATAAATGAACATTTTGAGTGTCACTGATATAGAAAAAGTGGTTTCGGGTATGCTTGACTATCTGTTTATCCTAAACTACTGGACGAATTCTGTTCATATACACTACCTACAAGTCAACTTATTCCGAAATGATGCATATGAAATATAATTGAATCAGTCATTTTAGAAAGGCCTTTAGTCCGAAATCATAACAGCAATCAGATCTCCATAAAAGTGGCCCTATTCCAGAAATGGGGCCTTTCCAGTTGTCCTGTGAAAATTGTGCAGCTTCTGTACATCATAATGAACGCATGGAATAATGTTATTTCTTCTATGAAGAATACAATAGCATTTTTAACTGACTATCAAAAAATGGACCGAAGTCCTTTCTGAAATGACTGATCTGAAATTCTGTCCAAACATCAGTATGGCTTCAGAAATAAATTATCTACGGATGACGCAAATAATTGAAGTCACTGGTAAAATTATGCAGGAGTTGGATAACGGTTCTAAATGTTTAGGGATTTTCTTAGATTTAAGGAAAGCTTTTGACACGGTTAACCATCGTTTACTTCTGGACAAATTATTTTATATAGGAGTCAGGGGTATTGCGCATAAGTTATTTCAATCATACTTAAACAAAAGAACCCAGGTAACCAAAATTGATGATAATATCAGTGAAAATGTAAATATTGATATAGGTGTCCCTCAGGGAACAATTTTAGGTCCTATTCTATTTTTAATATATATTAATGATTTACTAAACATTGATTTGAAAGTACATAATGGCTCCTGTTATTCTTACGCTGATGATACGGTGGTGATTTTCAGTGGTTTAACTTGGGAGGACACTTATAAACATGCCAATGTAGGTATAAATTTGATCAAAAACTGGCTTGATGCAAATTTGCTACTCTAAATATAACTAAAACTACTTTGGTGCCATTTTCTTTAACAGTCTCTGGATTGAACAAATTGAAATCACTTTCTCATTTAAAATTAATAATCCACAACTCATTTTGTAAACTCTCTACAACCTGCAAATCAAGCTTTCAGGTATAACTCCCTGTAAAGTTGATTTGAATAATTTCGAGGGAAAAATTGTTCCGGGGCCAGGTATCGAACCCGGGACCTTTGGTTTAACGTACCAAAGCTCTACCAACTGAGCTACCCGGGAACTCTACCCGACACCGAACCAATTTTTCCCTCTATATCCACAGACCTCAAAGTGGGCTGACAGCTGTCAAGCAACCAACGTTGAGTGCACACTAACTCTGTGTGACTTAAATTGTGGATTTCTGTTAACGAACAGTGACGTGTATTATGCAAATCAAGCTTTCAGGTATAACTCAGGTATAACTTCGGTGTCGGGTAGAGTTCCCGGGTAGCTCAGTTGGTAGAGCTTTGGTACGTTAAACCAAAGGTCCCGGGTTCGATACCTGGTCCCGGAACAATTTTTCCCTCGAAATTATTCAAATCAACTTTACAGGGAGTTAGACCTGAAAGCTTGATTTGCATAATACACGTCACTGTTCGTTAACAGAAAGCCCCAATTTAAGTCACACAGAGTTAGTGTGCACTCAACGTTGGTTGCTTGACAGCTGTCAGCCCACTTTGAGGTCTGTAGATATAGAGGGAAAAATTGGTTCGGTGTCGGGTAGAGTTCCCGGGTAGCTCATTGGTAGAGCGTTGGTACGTTAAACCAAAGGTTCCGGGTTCGATACCTGGCCCCGGAACAATTTTTCCCTCGAAATTCTTCTCTACAACCTGTAAATGCCCTTGCCTGAAAGAATCTGTAGATGTGAAATACCTGGGAATTATTGTTGATCAGCACTTCAAATGGGATAGACAAATCACCTTTTTATGTAACAGGATACGTAAAATAATTTACAAATTTGTAAACCTTCGCCACTACTTGCCTACTCATGTATTACGTTTGGTTTATTTGGCTATAGTTGAATCTGTTATCCAATATGGTATAACTGGATGGGGAGGCATTACAAAAACTGCTCTTTTTCCTCTAATTATGTTGCAAAAACGTATAATCAAAATTTGTTTGAAAAGGCGACTGGATTATCCAACAAATTTGATCCATTCCGAATTGAATGTTTTTAGAATTGACCAAATTTATAAATACTCTTTAATGAAATTCTATCATAAAAATAGAATGAAATTTGTAGCTCAGCCACATGCTCATAATACAAGTCGAAATGAAATTCTTAAATTAGTTGAACCTAAATATTTCACATCTGCTGCTTTACTACACAGTAAAAATTATGGTCCACGTCTATATAATTCGATAATAAAATTTCATCCAGAATTGACTACTTTAAGCAATGAAATTTTCAGATCCAGAATTAAAAATTTATATGACAGACTTCCCTGTATACGTATTATGTACCATGTATTGTAAAACAAGTTTATTTCTATCCTAAGTGTATTTTTCTATTTTATCTTGGTTACCATATCAACATGACCTGCACTAATTATACTACTAATAATAATTTAATTTTAATCCATCAATCTCAACATCGTCTCTTTTTTCACTCAGTTATTACTAGTATTATTATTTACTAATTTTATTATCATCTTTATGTGAGCTTCTTTCTTAAGTATTTTGTCTACAAAGTATGTATATCTATGTAACGGAACTGTCCCCGAACACGAGCTTTGCTCTTTCGGGGTATTTTAATGCAACGTTTTTATGTATATGTTATTATTAAATAAAATCTAAATCTAAATCTAAAAAAATCTAAATTAGTAAAATATTAACAGGTCTTTATTTTAAAACAAAAATACAAAATGACCATGAACTCGAAATCTGTCCTAGTGATTGTTTTCTGCTTTCATGACGAAGAGATAAATAAAATAGGCAACATAGTATACCTTCAGGTTCCTATACTTAAGATAAATTAATTATTATACGTATAATTGTCAAATTTTAGTTTGACAATATTTAAAGTCCGAAAAAACCTCCAGGTTAGGCAAGTAAGTCACTACTCCTAGTAAAGAGAGCCTTAATGTACTTCAGGTAGTAGTAGCATTATAATCCTTTTCATAATGCATTTTTTACGATTGAGTGAATCAATGTAAAATCTAGTTTAACGTCTATGTCACGTTTAAATGCCTGTATTCGAAAATAGAAAAATATTACTATAAATGATTACAACATACATATAGTTATTTTATATAAATTTGTCAAAAATGAATTGCGTGTAGATATTTAAACAGTACAGTTTATAAATGCAGCCAATTTTTCTGTCGTCTGTTATATCTTCACCAATTTTATTTATCCTTTCCTCCTTTTTTGACCTCTTTCTGTTCTTTTATGAATATAAATATGACTATGTGAAGTTCCTAATCTGTGCGTGCGTTCGGAAATGTTCAGGATACGTCGAGAGAAGTAACGGAGATCGACTGTAAAGTTCACTCACTCACTCACAATTTTTTTCCCAAGGCCACGACTTTCATTACAAATACAGCGTTCTCCAATCTTCCATATTTTCCGCCTTCCTCCTGGTCTCCGCTTATGTATCTTAATATTATCTATCATCTGATATATTCTTCTGTCTCAAACTTTCTCCCGTTCACTATTCCTTCCAGTACACTTTCCCCAGTTATTCTAAACAATACTATCATACCATTCAGTAGCTACAACAGTTAAACGCTTGGGTTTCCACTTCGACTCAAATCTCAGCTGGAATGCATAGGTAAAATATATCTGTAAGAAAACTTTCTCGATTTTGCATTCACTGAAACGACTAAAATACTTATTTCCTTCTCAATTGAAACAGATCTTGGTACAGACACTATGATGCCTTACTTTACTGTGACGTTTTGTATAGTGATCTTAGTGTTGAATTGTCATTGAAACTTCAGCGTGTTCATAATGCTTCATTTTTAACAGCCGTCGCTATGATCATGTCTTCGAGTATTTCTTACAATTATGTTGGCTTCGTTTACGAGAGAGACGCTCAGTCTATTCACTCTGTTTGCTGTATCAAATTCTAAATAATTCCACACCTATTTACCTGGTTTCTCGCTTCACACTTCTAACATCCCATCACAACCGTGACACACGTTCAAAACATAACCTTGTACTAGTAATACTATATCATCAAACATCTCTTTAGTCTGCTTCTTTCTCAATATAAACAGCCTTTAAGTCAACTCTACTTAGAAATATCTTTACTGATCAGAACTAGACTCTTCCAGAAATGTGTAAATAATTTGTTTCACATGACCAAGTTCTCTTTATTATTATTATTATTATTATTATTATTATTATTATTATTATTATTTTACTTAATCACTTATAACTTACGTGTTCGCTATGCAGTGTCTTATGCCTTGTAACCCGCTTATATTGTTGTATTCATACGCTGTATATTCTACTTCAAGTGATTTCGTTATTATCCAAATTATTTATATTCTCATTACGTTTTTATGTACCTAATATTGGTATGTGTAAACGCCGAATTTATCTCTAGCAATTTCCACGTCTTACAAGTTGTATATATCCCCCTTGTTTTATCTTATGTAACTGATTTTGATTATAAGTCATTGTCTACTTTATTTCATGTAATCTCTTAGGCCGGATGCACACAGAATCAGACGCGGTGCGGCGCAACATTTTGTCCAATGGTACAGTACTTGTCTCCCATTTATTTCTTATAATGGGGTGCACACAAAATCAGACACGACGAGACGATCGCGAGCAGACACGAGGGGACAACATTGGATGACTGCTTGAGCTTGATAGCGGCAGTGCACTGCGCATGCGTCATTAGTCACGTTCACGATTGCACGCTTCCACTATCTACAGATACTGTTGTTGTGTAGTGCACATTATCCATAATGGAGCTCGATACAATTAAATTAGTTGTTTTAATACAGGAAAGATACGTTCTGTACAATCCCACTTTGAAACAATATCACGATAATAATGTTGTTTCTAAAATGTGGGGGGGGGGGGAAATTGCAAATAAGAAGCACCAGATAAATAATAATTAATAATGACTATTTCGTTTATATGACGTCATTCCATTTTCGACCAATGAAGTGTAATGAAATTTAGAATTCCAACCAATCACAGTCACACTTTGCAGCTTTAGTTCCGTTACACACTACAGCGAGAATGCGTTTGTCGAGCTATAAAAAATGCTTTCGTGTAGCACTGATTGTAACGGTCGAAATAAGATACAGCTGACATTGGTCCTGCTCCGACAGGTAACATAACCTATAAGTAGCCTATAAAATTTGTATTTTGTGAATGAAGTGAAACAATTAATAGAAAGTCAGATGTTCAAATTTATGTAACACCATCGCATATCAAACCCAATGACCTTGCATAGTAATAATGTCTTTTCACCAAACTGCCTTCCGTATGGCGTAATAAAATTCGTGTTTTAATTAGGTCTATCTATACAGAGATGGCTTCACTGTGTAGCAATATGTCTCGCTGTGAATACATAAGCATTGGTATATACCTGTCCCCACTATTACTGTTAAATTAAATTATGATTTCAGCAGATAATGAAAATGTATTTATCTTATAATAATAAGAGAAAAGTTCAGTACATGTAATTAACATAGTTAAACCTATATTTCGCAATTGGCATTACTGAATAATAACATCGAATTTCTTTATTGCAGTAATCGATATTCATCTACAAGTATTTCAACTTCACAATTTCTGAATAGGTTAAGTATTCGTTAATAAACAATTATTAACATTTTGTGATCGAATTTTAGGGATATATTATTAACATTTTTATTTTATTCACGAAATAGTCCTAATAAATGCCACTCGAGGTCTGAGATTTCCCAGATAAATCTCAGACCTCTCGTGACATTACTACAGATAATTTCTAGTAGGCCTACTTCTCTGCCCTCTACTATTACTTATTATTGATTTAATATATTCTTAATTATTGTGGCTCGTGTAATAGTCATAAATAGGCTTCGAGACTTCGGACCCGATAGAGCAGTTCAGTGGGAAATCTGCATAGTGGCGTACTGAGTATAGTGCTAAAGCGTACAGTGGGTGGGGGTACTGTAGAATGGATGTCAACAAATACGCAAAGGAAAACGCTCTGCATTTGAAGGTTCTGATGAATAATTTGGTTTTCATACAAACCTATTTTGAAACTGTGTCTGAAACTATTACACGGTTAGAAAAGTCAGAGCAAGATATGCCGGAAGCCCTCAAATTAGTTGAGGAAATGACGCAGAGAATTAATAAGACACCACATACACCGGTTAGTGAACGGTAAAACAGAAGTGGAAATTAATTTTATGTAAAAATAACTGATATGGAGCATTGTGTAATATAAACAGCAAATTAGTGGACATAGCCACCCGAGAATGAAGGACTGCATCTTAGAGACTGCAATGATGTTAGGTTTTTTCGTTTTGCTCATATAAAGTCATGCGACGTAGAGCGCATCTTTTCACAGTACAAACTGTGTTTGGTAGACAACTGAAAAAGATTTACGTTTGAGACACTGAAAATTTACTCGTATCTTGTAGTACATTGCAATTCGGTACTGTAACTGCACTTCCTAAAGACGACCAATAGGATAAATGAAGAAATTAAAATTGCTACATGTTTATTTCCACCATTAACACTGTGTATAATTAAACACAAATGCTTATAAAAGACAGGAGAATAAATGCTTTTCACATTCTTTTGGCATTGTCATTGTGTAATGTATTTTTACTTTCAGAATGTCCATATCTGTGCGTTTCCCCATACTACCGTACTATACTCTAAATAGCAACGTTGTTAACTCAACACATCTCCACCTTTCACTACCTGCAGCGAGTCAACAACCTATAGTACAAGCACAGTAAACTTATTGTATCGGGTCCAAAGTCTCGAAGCCTGGAAACATACAAAATGACGTCTGTGCACTATATTACTAGTATTTAATTTTAAGACGCTTTCAACTGTATAGATATTTAGGAGTATTAGGCGTCCTTGGAATTTCTGATACAGACTGTCCTCATTCACTGACGCCATTTTCTAGCCTAGGCCAGTTTTCCAAACCCATACAGCCAGCAGATCAGCTGTCGCGAGAAGACAGTGTTAAGCTGTCGCGAAACGTTGTAAAACATTATAGCAAAACATCGCGTCGCGAAGAGCCGCGCAGCGTCGCGTCTGATTCTGTGTACATCCGGCCTTAGGTGTCTACTTTTATGTTGTTTATTCTCTTTATGTATTTCTTTAAAATCTGGATGAATGGAAGAGAAGGCCTTATGGTCTTAACTCTGTCAGGCAAAATAAAGCTACCACCACCACCACCACCACCACCACCACCACCACCACCACCACCACCACCACCACCACCCCTACTACCACAGTCTAGTATTACAGTCACGAAGCTTGAGTTTATGAGGGTACTAGGAACAATAGACTGTGCAGGTACTATTTCGCATTATCTGTGATGAGGCGATAGTAGCGATCCTAGTGGTTAGCAACTATCTATGGATGCATATTTACTACATATTGAGCTTCGTGACTGTATATACTAGGATGTGATACTACATCCATCAGTAGGCAGTTTCTCCCTAGTTCGTATGATGTAATTAATTCATTCATAGTTCTCTGCCCAATGGCAGGTCTTTCACTGTAAACCCAGCATTCTTCAATCTTTCCTATTTTCTGCCTTCCTCTTAGTCTCCGCACATGATCCATATATCTTAATGTCGTCTATCAGTATGGTGTAAAAATGTGGCCAGACAGGAATGAGAAGAGTCACGGAGCACGAACAAATAGCTAACAGAACAGCTGACAGCTAACAGCTAATATCAGTGAATAAAAGTAAGTCACTTGTAAACTGTAATTAGATAAACGAGGTTGGTCGCAATCACCACTTAATGTCTTAATATATAGAGAAGTGCGGTATTTCGCGAAGGAAGCTCTACAATATTATCAAGTATGCTTTCCCTAGAACGTCCATAGTTTGTTTCTGAAGCCCAGATTTTTAAATTATGATGAAACCGGTAATCAATGGCTATACATGTTAGAAACATAATATTTTATTATATTAAAAATAAGTGCGAAAAAAACTACAAAGTATATTAAAATGTATTATTAAGTAGTCTGTACTTAGTAAGTCTCATGGTTTATATCGTGTATATTCTTTATGCATTTCCGCGTCTTACTTCTTTAGTTTCTATAAACAGTTTAAAATAAGCACTGACATTTATTCAACTTATTAATGTGTTTTTATTGTTAGAAATATCACATTCCAAATACTGAAATTTTGTTTCGTTTTCTAGCGTGTCTTTTTTTTTTTGTCGCTCTGATAGGAGAGTGCCCAAGAAAATTAATGTCTTTGGTATTAATTAGGAACAGTTTTATGTTATATTTATTGTGCACTGATCCTTGTACTTTATCTCTTGTAAGTTATTTCATAGAATGACATGAACATTATCTAAAAATACTACATCTACAAGAGATGAACAACGATCGAGAAAGCAAGACTAACAGCGCCCGCAAAGCCGAAAACCCGCACGACAATGTTCTATACGTAGCGTCGGTCGCGTCATTGACGTAAAGACTGCTTGTGAGTGTTTCGAGACGCCGAAATTGATCGCTCCCGAAGTCCCGAACGTTAAGCAGCCTTGAATCGCCACAGTTGTTTATACCTGACTGAACTTTTATCTACTTTGGAAACTGTTATATATGTATAAACAATCAAGTAGCCTATTTGAAACATCATCTCTACCTTTCAGTGTATAATAATCCGTTCCCAAATCTTTATTTAATTACTAGGCCCTTATTAAAAGGCTAGGAATTTTCTCTTCATATGTTTGAGATCAAGTGTGCAATCTCAAGTAAAAAGATATTAACACTATGTTTTATGTTTCCTAGAAATGCAAATTTATTTGAGAATTGTTTTTTTTTTTTATATAACCATATGTAATATCATATAATACAACCAGAACATTTTGATAACTAAGATACTGTTCTGTTTTGTATTTTTGTCTGATTTAAACATTTATAATGTTATTTATTTCAATGATGTATGTTATTCAAAGTTACGAAATCTTTCAACGCCGACCAAAATATGCTATTTCGAGAATGATGAGCGAGACTCGAAGCGCACGAGAATGACGAGACGAGACTCGAAAGACAAATGCAACAAACACAGCGAGCGAGAGCGGCAATTAGTTTTGTTCATCTCTAACATCTACTATAATAGGCTATACTTAAGTTATGTATCTTAATGTAACAAATAATTTCGATGTTTTACTTTTTTAAATAGCCTATTGATTGATTACAAATAATTTTGTTGTTTTTTTTTTGTACTTTTTGTTTTTATTTTTTTATTGCAACATAATGACTTGATATTCATCAGGAGTGGGGTTATTTCACAATGTGGTCAAGGAGTAAAGAGAAAATAAATATGCAGTCCTTGTAGGTGAGATAAATCTCCAATTTTCTACAACAAATTGAAACCAGTTCGAGCTTCCTGGATTTGTAGCCATAACATTACCCTAACCACAACGAAGAAAATTGTATTTCACTATAAGCAATGAAGTACAACTGATATTAACATGTATTTTATGTACCATCAGATTTACCACTATTAAACCGATTCCACGGTCATTACATTAAAATGAGATTGTCTGTGGTGAATGAAACTCCTAGTTTGTATCTTAGCTCTTGGAGTATATTCTTAGCACAAGAAACGAGAAATAAAGGCATTATCTACATGCATGTGAGGCAAGAATAATTTACAAGAATACTTCTTAGAACCTGCTCGATACATTGCATTATACAGCTTACATAATATTAAAATAACAAGTATGCATTTAATAATCGCGCATGGTTAAATTTATGTAAACCTGTTATAAGTATGTTACTATATCAACGATCAGACACAACACTGTGGCCTTAGGCTATTAATTATCGAGCTTAACACAATTAAACCTGCTTAAAAAGCACTTTTACTCAGGAAATTCACTTTAATTTTACTTTATTAACAGCGTATTGTAGATCAGAGTTGTCTAACAAAGTAAGAAAGCATTGAATTAAATAACCAACAACAAAAAATGAGCAAAAACATATTGTTTTGTACATTTAAGCGGATCTTTTCCTCCTATAGTTACTATTTATACCTCGTACTAGAATTTATCTCTTGCTCTTTCTGAGCATTTCAACCCTACACAACAGTTCAGTTTAATATGTTAATGTACAGAACAAATAAATTGTAGCCTATTTGTTCTCAACATTGGTTCCCAGTATATATTCCGACATGTGCTGGGCGAACGAAATTACGATCAAGTATGCAATTTGTCAACTGAGATAGCCTAATTATTGAGTATTGATAATACCAAAGTGAAGTTCCATGGTTCTCCAAGTTTGTGAGTTATGCTGTGGAATTGTATCCTCTGCTTGTAAAACGTACTTTAAACTCTGTGGGCCTTATTCATAGACATTCTTAGCGCGGACTTCCGGTGGATGATCAGCGAACTAACGTTTTTCGTATTCATAAACCAGTGTTAGCGACATGATATGATATGAATCCTGTACAAGTAATCACTCGATAGCCGGGGATAGTTTATCACGCTCGTAGTGCGGGCTAGCGAAATGTCTATGCATAGCAGCCTACAATGCTGTAGAGACCTATATAACGGCTTTACAGCCATACCTCTTTTTTTAATTATTCCTAGCACTAAACGATTTCTTAGAGTATATTTTTCAACATTATTTAGAAAAAAATAAAGTAAAAAACACGATTTTTTTTATTTTGATACATTTCCGTAACATCCGAGAGAAATAGTACACCTCTTAACTATCTTCCCACATGATTTTTTTTTTGTGAGTTTACCGGAACTACTTGCATCAACTACGACATTAAATGGCTTATGACTGTCTACACGTTGTTTTACTTTAGGTCCAAATTCTCCTTTCGGTACTTGGAAGCAAAGTATGTACAGTCGTATTTCTAGACTTCCAGCTGCATACCTATGGATTTGGACGGTGTACGAATGAGTGAAATATGTCATGGATTTCACTACTACTTCATTAATGAGATTTAAGAGAAAACAAATTGACTCACTAGAGCATTAATGCGAGAGATGTGGTATGGTGTCGAGGAGCTATAAGGATCAGAGTGCGCGCAAGAAGCGGTATAAGTAGCAATGATTTTCTAGTCATATTTCGTAAACGAGGAAAAAGAGAAACGAACGACTATCACCACGTTTTTTAACGAGTGAAAATGAGCTTAAGTAGGCCTATACATTTTCATTAAATGCAACACGACCTGGGACAGTTCCCTCGTGAGACTGAATGTGAAAAAAGTCCGTCATATAATTTAGGAAACTCCACTGTACACAAACGGACAGACAAGGTTTTAGAATGGCGGAATGACAGCGTTTTTGGAAAGGTACAATTTCAACTAAAAATGTCAAGTTTGATTTTTTATATCATTACATAATTTAATTTTGATTTCATATAAAGAGAAAGTAAATAAAGAATAAAATAAGAAAAAAGAAAAAATTAAGAAAATAAATTGAAAGAGTGCTAACACGAGCGGTGGCAGGGATGGCGCGAATATAAGTTACAAAGTTCGGAGTCAGTCACTTAAGGAATCTTAAATTGAAAATTAAAGTATTTATTATTGCCTAAAATAGGTCATTTACAATTCATGTTCATTTTTCAGGTACGTCTATCATTAAGTAATATTACAGTGATAAGTCATATGATTGAAAAATTGTATATTGCTTTATTTTACTAAAATAGGTCACCAAACTGTCCTATATTCTTCTCAATATCTTAAAATACTAATCATGTGACTTTATAAATAGTGTACTGTAGATGCAAAGCGTGACGTATTAATTACAGCCAACTCCGGTTATAGTGAACCTCTGCGGACCAGCATATTTCGTTCACTATATCCGAGGTTCACTAAAACCGAAGTGTCTGTTTTTATACTACTTACGTTGCTATACATTCAGTATTAATGTCCGTTTGGGTCAGATCAAGTTCAATAGCAGTACTAATGTTCTCTTTATCTTCCAACTTAAACACTTCACGCTTCGACAGCTTGATGTTTACAGTTCGAAACTTGAATCTAATCTGGCCATGTAGGTAGTAGGCACTGATCGATTTCGCACCTCTTCCCACTACTGTTTACTCGGCCTTGGAATTTCCCCGGGTTCACTTTTACAAAGATGCGGGAGGAAGGGTTGAGAACCATTATACTGTAATCCTTCTTGTATTTACCATTTGGTCATTAGTCTACTCCCTTTTACAAAAGAAAACACTTTCTCTTCCTATTCTTCTAATAACCTCTTTTAAAGGAAACAGAACTAATCCTTCCTTTATCCCTTACTGCGTACACTATTCTCTTTAACATGTTTCAAACTGTCCAGGAAGCTGAATGAACCCTTTGTCTTTCAATGCACTTAAGGAGTAGAAGGTTTGAGATTTTGTTCTGAACATATTCTTGGAAGTTTATAGGACAAAGGGTTTCCTAAATTACCATTTTGGCCATTTTAAAATTACATTTTCTTGGGGAAGTTCTAGTTTTAGGTTTACTATAACCGAAGTGAAAGTACACTATAAACGAAAATATTAATGTACTTTTTTAAGTATGCAGGTCGGGACGAATGATTTAGGATCACTATAGCCAAATGTTCACTATAACCGAGTTCATTATATCCAGAGTTGACTGTACAATTAATACATATGTAATAGAACTAAACGTAAGAAGTAAATTTTTTGTTATAATTAAAGCTTTCACTTTATGATGAAGGCCCCAGACACCAATTAATGATCTTGTAAATCAAAGTTTACTTACTGGCATAGGCTAGATGAGTCTGCTGCTGTTGCTGTTGTTGCTGCTGCTGCTGTTGCTGTTGCTGCTGTTGAGCGAGGGGTGTTTGCAGTTGGGGGTTGGTGATGCGCTTCTGTATGATCTTCTCTTCTATGAGGGCTCGTACACTCATACTGGCGGTTTGCAAGGGCGGTCCCGATACTTCTTTCTTCTCACACTTCTTGGACTCCGAGTCCTGCAAAGGCAGTCAATAAAGCACTTACATAAGGGAACAACAAACGAAATTTAAGAACTTTATCAAAGTATATCCGGCATTTTCACTTCGAATTATATAAGACTCTCAAATGCGCTTGCTTTAATATACCCCTCGCTATCTTTACTTAGTTGTCCAATTCATGTTTCTTACAAAAGTAGGTCAAATAAAAAGACCAATACAAATTCTACGCAGAGAAGCAAAACAATTATTTCAATCCTACATATTTTAAATACTGTACTGTCTGTCTACAAGCAAGTTTACAGTTAACGTCGACAAAGTTTATCCAAGAATTTACTAATTTCATAATCTTCACTAGAAGAATAAGACAGATGGCACAAACGTTAACAAAATCAACATTTTAAGCACATGTGACGGTATGGATAAACTTTCAAAGGAAAGACTAGGAAAGAAACTCAAATTAAGTTGCACAAAGTGACGGTCGTTGTTTCTATATGCCAGCGAAATTGGAAAGTTAATAAAAAGCAATGAAGCTAGCCAACGGTAGTAGAAATGCCATTTCTAAAATTTTTCGAAGACTGCTCTAAAAAATAACTTTACGGCTGACATATATGAGATAACCCAGATTGTAGTAAATTATAGGACGGAGATGAATTAGTCAGTTAAAGAGAATGAATAGTAATAAATTTCTTGTGCTGACGCATAAATAAAAGCACAAGAGAGATGTGAGTCCTCCCAGTAAACCTTGGACTAAGTCAGGGCTGGGCATCGGGAGCGGAACCAGACTCTAAACGGGGACGCTTAATATTAATCCGTCACTGAATCAACGCTGCGCGATGTTCGGCGGGGAAGAAAGGGGATGAAGAGAAATCATATGGCTCCCCGAGAGAGAGTAGAATCCGCTCTTGCTGCCCAGTCCTAGACTAAGTGAAGTCGCAACAGATCACATATTTAATATTTGTAGTGCAGACGATGATGATGATGGTGAATAGCGATTTCTTTTCGAGATTGAATTTAATCCTAACTTAAACATTATTTGAAAGTAATTGTTTGGAATTATGTTTCTATACGGTTTTAACATAAAAATCTCATACTTACTTACTTACAGATGGCTTTTAGAGAACCCGGAGGTTCATTGCCGTCCTCACATAAGCCCGCCATCCTCCCATCTACGCCTCGGCTTCCCCAAAGGTCTTTTTCCCTCTGGCCTCCCAACTAACAATCTATATGCATTTCTGGATTCGCCCATACGTGCTACATGCCCTGCCCATCTCAAACATCTGGATTTAATGTTCCTAATTATGTCAGTTGAAGAATACAATGCGTGCAATTCTGCGTTGTATAACTTTCTCTATTCTGCTGTAACTTCCCTCTTAGCCCAAAATATTTTCCTAAGAACCTTAATCTCAAACACCCTTAATCTTTGTTCCTCTCTCAAAGTGAGAATCCAAGTTTCACAACCATACAGAACAACCGATAATATAACTGTTTTATAAAGTCTAACTTACAGCTTTCTTGAGAGTAGACAGGATGACAAAAGCTTGTCAACCGAATAATAACAGGCAATTCCCACATTTATTCTGCGTTTAATATCCTCCCGAGTGTCATTTATATCTGTTACTGTTGCTCCAAGGTATTTGAATTTTTCCACCTCTTCAAAGGATAAATTTCCAGTTTTTATATTTACATTTCGTACTAAGTTCTGGTCACGAGACCCATATACTTTACTTCCAAACCTATCTCTTTACTTGCTTCAAGTAAATTCCCGTGTTTTCCCTAATCGTTTGTGAATTTTCTACTAACATATTCACGTCATCCGCATAGACAAGCAGCTGATGTAACCCGTTCAATTCCAAACTCTCTCTGTTATCCTGGACTTTCTTAATGGCATATTCTAGAGCAAAGTTAAAAAGTAAAAAAATGTCACGCTAAAGCACAAAAATAATGGAGTTTCAGAAAATCCGAATTAGATGTGAAATAAGTTCAAGAAATTCTGTTACTGAACAAATATAGCCTAACATTATTACCTTGGTTGTAATATATCATACTGTCTAGAAAAGATATAAAAGTTTAATGAAACATGATTTAAGGAATGTGTACAAAAACGTAAATGACATGAAACAAAAAATGTATCGCGAGATGACACGTCATATGTCCCCAGTATACATTCTGGGTGTTTCAGAAAAATTCAGTTCCTTTTAGTGATTAATGATATTTCTGCTTACTGTATTATTTTCTTTAACTATTTTCAAAAGAAATTAGACAAATTATAACATTTACTATGCACCAAAAGAAGAACATTTTCGTTTTCTTTATAGTAAATAAAATGCATTCATTCGCTGTCCCCAATAAATAGAGCGTGTAATTAGTTTCGCATTAATTTTGTGATACACCTCTTCTATGCTATATTCGCTTCCAGCACTACATTGCTATTTTTATACGAAAATCAACATTTAAAGTTGACAGAAATGTGAAAAGATGTTAGTCCTTTATAGAGATTCTAACAACTTGTGAATAAATTAGTCATTTAATAATCATTTGCGGAAATTCCCTCTCGAATAAAAAGAAAATTATTTGACTATAAATAATAGACCATCCTCGAATACAAAGGGCGTCTCAAGTTCCGTAGCATTTGTGGCGAGCAACAAATTTTGAATATACGATTTGATGTTTTAAACGAGCCTCTCTCCGATTTTTCAGAACCGATATCATTTTCTGTTTCAAATCTAAATGTTAGAGAAAATTCTATCTTGCTGTATTTTGTAATGGGTTTCGTTTAGGTTAATTTTATAACGCATCCAATACATATTTGAATCCCTGATTTTTTTTTACCTGAAGAATATTTCGATTGGAGATATAATTAGGTAAATGATAATTAATTATGCTAATATGAATATTTTTGGAGACAAATCGATTTTATAATTTTATTTGGAACTTCGACTTACGTAAAAAGAAAGATAAAAAATTGATTTCTACTGAATTGTTACTCCAGTTACTCTTAAAATGGATCCCAATCTAAACAAAACAAACTTAATTTACCCGACAAAACCAGACTTGTACAAACCAGACCAAAACTATGTAATGATATACCGTTTGACACATTTGAATGGAATGGAATTTACGGGAGGAGGGGCACTATGGCCTAGCACTGCGACCTGTACGATCTATTGCGCTAACCCTCAAGCTAGGCGCATCCCCAAACCCACACCGGCTGACTACACTAAAGGCTGATTCACAATAAACCGGGAACGGAAACGACGAGAACTAGAACAGAAATAATGTTAAATACATTTTAACAATATTTCCGTTCTCGTTCTTGTTTGCGTTCCCGGTTTATTGTGCATCAGCCTTAAGGTTCACTGCGTACCTAGGTTTCGAGCAGGCAACTTCCCTCGTGCCTACTAGGCCAGCCCCCTCCGTACGTCGCCAGCCGAGGAATGGAATGATGACGAAATGCAGAAAGGTAAATGCCTAATAATTTATAGGAAAAAAAACGGGAGAACACCGAGAAAAACCCCAACTGCGACCTTGTCCGTCACAAGTGTCACTGACCGGGACTCGAACCCGGACCGCCTGAGTAATAGGTCGGAGATCTGACTACTGAGCCAGCGCAAGAATGTTTGACATATTGTAGTATTATGGTTCTAATTTTCTCTTAGCAGAATGTCTTGCAGTCAATGGCATATGGGTAGTATTTACGTTAGGATCCAAACAAAGAGAGGACAGACTTTAGTATGTCTTTGATTTCACATAAAGACAATTTATTTATGTGTAATAATGATAAATTATACTCTACCTGCATCATTATGTCTATATACAGTATGTCTAAATACTTTAGAAGAAGTATTTGTATAGGCAAAGAAAAAAAATATATGTATTTTTTATATCAGGTATAGCTACTGGATACATGCAATTCTGTGTAAATTTAGACAGATTTAAAAACACCATATTACTCTCACTTTACATGGACTACTGAGAAAGTAAAAAGCTGAAAACACGCATTTCAAATTAGAGAATATGATGACAATGTCTATTTAATTTACGATAACCGATTGAAAATCGAACAATAAATCAATTAATATTCTAGGAGGAGTAACACAGGATGACTCCTAATTAATATTAATATTTATCTTGGTTAAATAGTCAAAATATGACAGAAAATAGCATAGGCGAAGACATTAAAATAGCAAGCACATTGGTAGAAAAAGGATGTTTTCTTATGATCAATAATGATAAATTATACTCTACCTGCATCATTATGTCTATATACAGTATGTCTAAATACTTTAGAAGAAGTATTTGTATAGGCAAAGAAAAAAAAATATGTATTTTTTTTATATCAGGTATAGCTACTGGATACATGCAATTCTGTGTAAATTTAGACAGATTTAAAAACACCATATTACTTTCACTTTACATGGACTACTGAGAAAGTAAAAAGCTGAAAACACGCATTTCAAATTAGAGAATATGATGCCAATATCTATTTAATTTACGATAACCGATTAAAAATCGAACAATAAATCAATTAATATTCTAGGAGGAGTAACACAGGGTGACTCCTAATTAATATTAATATTTATCTTGGTTAAATAGTCAAAATATGACAGAAAATAGCATAGGCGAAGACATTAAAATAGCAAGCACATTGGTAGAAAAAGGATGTTTTCTTATGATCAAACTTTGCTGGCTAAAAATTAAGATGAATTGCAAATAACATTCCATTTTATGAACAATATAACGAAAGCTGTAACTTGCATATATGACATCAAAGGAACACAAAAACGATAACTGAAAGCTATTATGAATAATGCAGTAAATACAAGACTAGTGATGTGATTCAATTACTTAGGAGTAATATCTCTTGAATTAATTAAATTGATGTCATGAAAATATAAATAAGTTTAATTACATTATAGGAACTCTAAGACGAACCGAAAAAACAACAAAGAGAGAGACTGAATAATTAAGTTTAATACCATGAGAGTGTCTAGTCTCACATACGGCTCAGGGATTTGAGACGATGACTACAAGGCACCTAAGACAATACTAACTGAAGATCTTACATTTGTGATTTGGTATACAAGATTTTATAAAAAAAAACATTAGGCCTATATGATAAATATAAGAACTATAAACAGGAGAAATGGATCAGACCTCCAATATATAGAGGAGGAATTTGATGTAAAATATAGAATGAATAAGTTAACAGATGATAGAATCTCTAAAGCAACTCTGACGCGCCAAACAAAACGGGGAGAAAAAAGAGATAGGAGACGACCAAAGAAGAGATGATCGTAACAATTTAGAGCCGAAAATATTTAATACATTTCACGTCCCGAAGAATAAATAGAAGAGGAAGGAAAAAGTCGGCAAAGATGAGAGTTTTAAGGTCGGTAGTACGATAAAAACTTTCAGATAAATAAAACAGAAGTTCAGATAAACCAGTACTAACGCAACTGGACATACTTTATACACAGAATTGAAAAATAGAGACAAAACGGCCACGCACACATTTAAAAAATGCGAAAATATACCCAGAGGTCGCCTAGAAGTTGGACTAGATGTAAGGATACATTTTCTTTTTAATTTGGAAACAGGACAATCATCCTAAAGTTTTTAAGTAAATGATTTTACAACCAAGTTACTATTTATTTTATAAATTTCATTCAAAGAGTTACCAATTCCTTTTGTTGTAAATCACTGGACTAATATTAATTTAAAGCATATTTATAAAATTCCTCAGAATGACTAACGTTTAAAAGTAGAGGTTGTTGAGGAAAACATAGGCTACTCAATTTCCGTAATGGCTAGAAATAGGTGAATTTGAGGAAGTAACTTGAGTAGATATCCTTAAGCTCTAACTTTCTGTTACTAAAGACGTTTTCAATTCGAGGAATAATTGTGTAGAAAATAATTATTTATTTACAGGAAATAAATCCCCTTTCCTGCTCTGCTTTCATAATGACTAGGGATATATCAATCCTAAAAATTAATTTAGGAAGATATCTGTGGACCCTCAAATTTTTTCTTATATAGGCCTATATTTTTTTGGTTTAGGTTCAGAATTAAATGGACGAAGTCCATGAGAAGAAACTTTAAACATTGTGTACTATTCAAAAAAACTTTAATGGTTTTGACATGAGCTGCAGTCTGAGCAGAAACATGGAAAGTAAGGACGTGGGTATTTATTGAACTGAAAAATATGGCGTTTCAGATAAGTTAGAATGCTTATCTTAAAATGTGACTTTATGTTGAGTCATCCAATTATGTTAATAATAGTAAAAATAAATTTTTATGTAGAAACTTTCTTGGAGACATATTGTCTGAATCATTTCATTTTTTCAAATAACCTTATGTAAATTACGGACTATTTAGTTATAACTAATTTTCAGGAAACGGCTATATTCTGACAGTTTTTTTTTTCAAATAAAACGCACCACACTTCATTAAAACGAAATTTCATATGCATAATTCCCAAATGAATTGATTCGAAGATCTCAAATGTAAACACAATTTGTCCAATATTTCAGGAGATAGGTTATTGCTGTACATTGAAGGCATTGCAGAAACGATTTTTCTGTAACAAAGATACTGAGAATGTATGCTTATGTAAAACACTCAAAAATTAATTTTTAGATCATTACAATATTTTGTCTTTTTGTCTAGTACAATAGGAAAGTCAAAATGTGTTCTTGAACACGTATTCCATGTCATAGAATACAGATTAAAATAAAATCGAGTGAATGGAAAATTTGAAACGTGCGAAATCAGGACGCCTATTCAAAAGACTGAATGACTATTTTGAGAACAAATTTACGGTATAATATGAGGAAGAAAGGAAAACGATGGCAGGGAAAGAAGGTGTACAGGGTTGTTTCCGATCTCTGATAACGAATTTGAATGACATCATGTGCGTCAGGAGTCACACGACAGCTGAACTGTGGCGCGAGGTGACAGACCAGTAGTGAGTGATCTCATAGTCAGAGTGAACGGCGACTCACAGCAGAAATTCCCCAAAAAAATCTAGCCTTTTTGGGAGGGATACATTACGACCCTTTCCGATGCCAAGTACAGTTAAGTGAAAAGAAAAGAAGCCTGCAATAAACGAGGTTTCGTTATTTCCAAGAAAGGCATCTTCTGTGTACTTAATAATATTGGTAAAGCTCGAATGGAATTAATTTGTATCATCTCGTGGGGTGCGGCGACTTGTAACGAGAGGTGGATTTGCTTGGTTTTCCCACTCTGGAATTAATCCCATCCGAGCTTTGCCAGTCTTATTAGGTATACACAAGATGCCTTTCTTGGAAATAACGAACCACGTTTTTGCAGGCTCCTATGATTTTCACGTAACTGTACTTGGCATCGGAAAGAGTTGTTATGTACCCTCTCAAAAGGCTCGAGTTTCTTGGGCACTGCTACTTTGATACACCGTGCACTCTGATTATGAAATCGCTCACTATTGGTCTGTCAACTCTCGCCGCAATTCAGCTGTCAGTGTGATTCCTGACGCACATGACGGCATTCAAATTCGTTATCAGAGATCGGAAACAATCCTGTATTCTGAGAAAAGTTGTTAAACACCGCATTAAAAAAATAAAATTTAAATTCGGCCCGCTAAAATCTGACGTCGGGTCTCCGGTCTGAAAAGCGATTACTAGTCATTGGTTAACTACGACAACCTGTTAAGTAATAAAGGTAACAATCACTAACTATGCAGACACGCAGACTGATGTCGTTAGCGGCAGATGACGAGTTTTACATAAGAAGAATCTGATTAAAAATACTGCACCTGGGCAAGTACCAAAAGAATACGAGCCTGTCATACTTCTTCGTCCTTGAACTTTCTAGTCCATGAATTAAATACATGTTAAGAGAGGTTCTGACATTCAAGATTATGACGCCATAAATCACTTACTAGGAGAATGAAATCTGAAAACCGTACAGTTTCATGTATTGCTATAAATGTCGAAACGAACATTTATGCATTAATATAATGTATGCGAATTATATGCCTGTAAAACATCATGCAAATGGTGAAGTCTAATTATGAACGTCTGTTACACATTCTGAAATCATCGCTTGGAATCTACATGCCAGATATTTGTCTGTTTTTTTTTTCCTACGCTACTCGTATTCAAGTACATGAATAGAACAAGATTAGTCTGGCTTCATACAACGATTCGATGTGTTTCTATTCTCTATCACCATACACATATAGGTATAAAATGCGATTTTGTATTATAGTTCATAATTTAAATATATTTTCCATTTCGAGCTGGTATTCGCAACAGGTAACGTGCAAGGAACATGAAAAAGGTAACTAAATATTGGTCGTTGCAAAGATCTTTTTCTATAAAATACTCTCATTTATTTTGAGTTGCTAGGAAACGAACTTTTTGTGTATATCTGTTACTGATATTATTTTGAATCACATTTCAAAAAAACATTTAAACTGTACACCTATTAGCGGTATACAGTGATTATTATCTTCAGTTTCTCATTGAAAATGTGTGAGACACAATCGCAATTCGAATGCTTCTGAGTTTCTTTTCAAAAAGAGGAGGTTAATGCAAAATCAGAAGCTGAAGAATAGTTACGTGAAGTGAAAGGTGGAGGAGTGGTCAGTAGTAGGACGTCATGATGATGGAGACATAAACCTTGAATATAAACCTGGCTCAAGAGACTACTTACTCTAAAGAATGAGTCTATTCCACCAAACTGGAATAACAGTCACTCGCCAGTGACAGTGAACTGTCAGCAAGTCCTGCGGCCGGTTTCATGTCAACAAATTACAAATTAGCAATATATATAGTAAATCACAAGTTAAAGATTACAAATGCTTGTAAAATCTGTTTCGCAACGCAAATTATTAACTTTTAGAGTTTGCAAAGCCTTACAAAATCAGCTAAATAAATTTATGAATGGAAGTTCCTTATGCAATGTTGCCGACGACAGTTTACAAAAGCTCGCTTAGGAGCAAGGTTAATGTTGTATTTTACCACTATCAATGAATAAGTTTATAAATATTTTTTCCTAAAATAAATTATATAAGCTCAATAAACCAAGTTCACCAAATAGAAAATATCGCCAAAAGCATTTAAGAGTCTCCAGATTTCGCTATATTGGCAACGTCGGTGTTTCGTGATGTGATTAGTCGATCAGACCAATATGTTGATTGGTTTACGATTTAAGTGAACACAGGAACCGCTAAATTCAACAGATTGAGAATCGTTCAAACATTGCTCCATTCCAGGTTACTAATGAGAATAAAATCTCAGGTTTGACGGAGATAAGGGAGGAAAAGGCTATCTGCATAATGAAGGTTTAGAAATTCCATGAGGTTCGACGCCCTTATGGTAGTAGCGAGGGGAGGTAGCTTCTTCGACGAGGTCATACAAGTTACATTTGTTCATGGCCTAACTACTAATAATAACATTCTTCTGTGGCTCATAGTACTTTTACAAACAGCATTTTACATTCTGTCGTTATTTGTTTCATCACGGATCCCGAAACTGGTGCCCATTCTCGGAGCGGGGAAAGACTTATTCTACTTCAAATAATATGAAGAAAATATCCTTTTATTCTGGAGTAAATCGCCATTGTGTGTTTTTCATTCTAAATAATGCCCCATTAATTTTGTACTAAAATTAATTAATTTCATTTTATAATTCCTAACTCTTACTCTTACGCGGAGTAGCTCACCGCGTGAGACAAATAGAGCTCTCCCTCTATAGGAGGAGGCCTTTGCCCTTAACGGGACGTTTTTAGGCTAATCATTTCATTTCATTTCAATTCCTAGATAAGTTGACTCACAGATATTGAATGTGAACTTAATTCGTCCAGAAAAACCGATGGAGAGTAACAGATAGATTACATACTCAAAATCAATTTTTCGGGATCAGGGATGATGATAATCTCGAAATCGGTTTTTTCAGCAGCTAAATATTCTTCTTTGCACTTCACACAATGAGAGATTAGGAAGAGACAACTAAATATTGATTTAAAATTTCTTGGATTACGTTAATCTTTTGATAAACACGATTAATAATAAAAATACTGCCAACATCTATTTACTTAATTCGTCTTTCAGCTGATTGAGATTTACGCAATGATTAACACATACAGTTTAATGTTAAGTGAAAAAAATGGTCAAGGTTAGAACGACGCTTAAGGTATGAATGATATCCGGATATCCTTAAGAGTTCTCTTAGCTTAGAGCGTATTCCGAATATCAGCGCTGAGCAATCTGATGGCATAACGGTGTTCCGAATTTCAACGATGACATCACTGATGTTTCACGGTTCCATCAGCTTGCAGAGGTGGTGGCAGTATCCATCAGCCGCCATCAGTGAATCTGATTGTTTCTTGCATAGGGTGGCAATTATCAGACGAATGATATCGTGCAATGTTGTGTCATGGCGGTGTGTTCTCCTGTATTGTTTGTAATGAGTACAACATAAAAAAATATGTTAATGGCTTATGAACGAACATGTCAACGGACCAGTTATTACTACTGGTCCAAGAAATAAATTGTTTATGCTCTCTTTTCTTTGAACGAGATGGCAGTATGGAAATTTCGCAAAATCTTGCTAGCATAGCACATGCAACAATTTGTACAGCAGCCATGATAGCCATTGGACCTACTAGCAGTTTTGTTCCTATTTCGCTGCAGCATGACGTCATTGATGTCCACCGGTGCAATGAGATTCGGAATACGCTGTTATTGTGAAAGGCCGATATCGTGCTGACACCACGTTATGACAGTCTTACTGTGTATTCGTGAAACAGGTCGAAAGAAAAGCCCAAATATGAGCTTATGATAAACCCGACCTTGAGAAAGAACTCGTGTTTTATTATAGCATTTGTTGTTTACATGTACGCTGATGATTATTATGGCTTTCCTTTCCAGTGTGTTTAGAAGCAATAAGGAAATTGCAAAGAATAAATCTAGAGTGTTCAAGGAAATGGGTCTAGTTTGTATAAGAAGATCTTCTTTCTAGGATTCAACTTTACGATTTATACAACATAGTTTATCCGAGCGTTTAAATTTAACTTAATGTGCGTCTTGTGTAAACGTATAGTTACCATGAGCCAACATCAAACCAGTCAGATAACAACAAGAGTGGGCTTTGTATACCAAATTTCAACAACATTCTTTCAAGTAGTACAGCAAATAAAGCTCGTGGATATATGTTTATGGTCACGATATTATAGAAGCAAACGTGTATGTTCTTAAGGACGTAAAGTTAATCTCCACAGAAGGTCATGCCTTGGTACAGAGAACTGAAGAACATGCACAGAGGAAATTGAAGACAAATATGGCAGGAAGGAGCTTTTATGGCCTCTTAGGCGCTTCGTTTCACAAACAGATCGTAAGCTGCATCTTCCACAAAGAAGTCCCGGGTTCAAATTCAATCAAGTGGAATTTGCTGCAAGGAATATGATTTTGCTGTGACACTAATCCACCATTTCACTACTTCTTAGTAACTCAAAATCACTGTCATCGGCGGAGAAGGCTTACATCGGATATGATTCTTTTCTGATCAGTTATCGCTACAAAAATGTGTCACCGAAGACTTGTCTCATTCTTATTTTTAGTTAAATAACATAACCACCATCACCATCACCACCACTACCACTTTCACCGCAGTGGAGTAACGCTTAGAATGCCTGACCGTGAAACGAGCGTACCCGGTTTCAAATCCTGGTTGGAACAAGTTACCTGGTTGAGGTTTATTCCGGTGGTTTCCCCTCAACTCATAACAAGCAAATGCTGGGTAATTTTCGGCGCTGAACTCTGAGACTCATTTCGTGGAATTATCATCTTCATACCAATCAGACACTATATAATCACAGCAGTTGATAGAATGTTGTAAAAACCTACTAAAAAACACCACCACCACCACCACCACCACCACCATTATCTTCGACTTCAAAGAATTAGGTGTTTAATCTGTTTCGACTTTAAGTTTCTTCTCTACATCTTATCCAAGGACTTTCTTGTCTTCGTCGTCCTCTAGCATTATGCTGCAGTTCTATATTGGCTGTTCTAGTTTGTGGTATACGCAAAGTGTTCATACCAATTACTCCTGCACGGTGCGAATATGTCTGGTTTACTCTGGATATTCAATTCCTTCCTACATTCTTTGCTTGGTTTACGAGTATATCCAACTACATAGCGGAGAAATATCATTTCTATATGTTTTAATTGAGCTTTTGTTAATGTCCACTTTTCACACGAGGTTTATATCGATGGTTAAGAAGAGATAGGCTACCTCGCATCTACAAAAATGGTCATTTATTGTAATTTTGTTTAACTACATTATTATGTCCAGAATGTTGAACAATTAACTAATAGGCCCTATTTTGTTTTCGAGTAGAAGCTCTTGCAAAGCAGGAACATATATAAAAGTTCATCTATTTTCAGAGAAAAAAAATAATTTTTAAAACTTTTTTTATTCACCTGAAAATTTACAGATTCGAGGTTTCACTTCTTAGCCATCGACGTAATGATAATGGTACAACTACAGCTTCATACTGATTAATTCACCTGCTCATTAAGTTTTATGCAACCCGGAATTTTTAAATCATACCCGCGAAATTACGGTACCTGTTTCTAAGAGATTTCAACGCAAGGTTAGATATGAAATTTCTATATCTTCAGGGTGAGTACTTCCTTAATTCAAAATAGACGACTCTGCATTTTACTTGTATTTGGTTACCAAGGAAAGTTAGCAACAGTTGATGTTAAGCACTTTCTTGGTTTTAAAATTATAATAAAGTAAGTATCTATGACAGATTAGGCTATAATGACAAATTAATAAAATACCTCAGACTGTATACTAAACATCCTAAATTTGTTAAATTTTGTAGGTCGCCTTTTAATTGGTTTATTTTACGACGTTTTATCAACTGCGATGGTTATCTAGCGTTGAAATAAAGGTGATAGGCCTAATATCAGTGAAATGAGTCCTGGTCCAGTGCTGAAAGTCGCCCAACATCTGCTCTTAATGGGTTGAGAGAAACACCCGGAAAAACCTCAACCAGGTAACTTGTCCCAACCAGGATTTGAATCCGGGCCCGCTGGTTTGTAATTTTCCATATGTAATGTGACAGCCTAAATATGTAACATCAACTACTTTTATAATTTTGTTATCTGTTATTATTTTCGCCCTAGTTACACTTATTCGTATCAACATCATTATTTTAGTTTTCTCGCTCGATATTTTCATATTGGATTCTTTGGCTAACTGGATTTCGTCTTCTGATTTTGAATTATGAGCAGTCATCAGCAAAAAAATAATGTTGTAAGGCCTCACGTTAATTCACATTTGTACTTGCGCACAAAGAAGCAAAGCAAATCGCTCTGGGCGTATGACTATCAGGATTTACCACTAAACAGAGTATCTGACTTAAGCCATTCATTTTTGTTTGGGCATCCCAAATAGTTCTACAGATATGTGGGAGATATTTAATGGTTTCATAGGTGAAGTCAGGGATGATATAAAGTCCGTTAAAATTATCACGTGAATGTTTGTCTACGAATTTTAGTGTTCGTGTGATAATGTTGTGTTAAATATTTGCAGTCAAACTGCTACGTTAACTATTTATGTTCTTCCGACATTTCAACGTTTTTTTCTAGCCATCTTCATCGTTGGATAGTACTTATCGAGTCATTAGCCCTTTTTAAAGTTACGATAATATTATATCTTAATACGTAAGTTACATAAAATACCTCAAATTAATGTATTAGTTTGTTTCTTCCGGAATAAACAACGGATATAATCAGAAACTGCAAAAAGAACTAAGGAAGAGACTAGTGAAGTGCTTTGTGTGGAGTGTGGTATTGTATGGGGCACAAACGACGAAGTGAAGAGAAACGAATAGAAGCATTTGAAATGTGGATATGGAAAAGAATGGAACATGTGAAGTGGACAGACAGAATAAGAAATGAAATTGTGTTGGAAAGAGTGGGTGAAGAAAGAATGATGCTGAAACTGATCAGAAAGAGAAAAAGGAATTGGTTGAGTCACTGGCTGAGAAGAAACTGCATACTGAAGGATGCACTGAAAGGAATGGTGAACGGGAAAAGAGTTCGAGGCAGAAGAAGAAATCAGATGATAGGCGACATTAAGATATGTGGATTATATGCGGAAACTAAGAGGAAAGAAAAAAATAGGAAAGATTGGAGATGCTGGTTTTGCAGTGATTTAAAGAAAAGCGCAGAATTTGAATATAATTTATCCCTTTATTTTAAAATAGTTTGATGTTACTCCTCGTATGAATATGCTACAACGCAATACCAGGGCAAATGAAGAAATGTTAAAAGAAAAAAGAAGAATGGCAAAGAATTTGTGTAAAAAGAAAAAAAAATGAAATTATGAAGAACAAATAATAGAAGATTTACAAGATAAATTTGGGGAAAATGAGTCAAGAAAATTCTATGAAGGGATAAAACAAATAAAAAATGGATTTCAACCAAGAACTAAAATATGTAGGAATAAACATGGAGAGATTATAGCTGAAGAAAAGCAAGTGCTGATGTATTGGACAGAATACTTTAAAGATTTATTAAATCCGACAGGCAATATAGAACCAATAGAAGAGAAAATATACTATGGATCTGAATGTGAAATTAAGCCACGAACCATACAAATGGTAAATGCAGTAATAAGAGGAATGAAAAATAATAGAGCTCCAGGAGAGGACCAGATTATATTATAATTGATAAAAATGGAGGAAGAGATTGTGGGTTAAGCTATATCAACTAATAGAAAAAATATGGAACTCTGAACAAATGGCACAGGATTGGAACACAGCTATTATCTGCCCTATATACAAGAACACTGACAAGTTAAAATGCAGCAACTACAGAGGCATATCATTGTTAAACATAACCTATAAAATATTCACCAATATTTTAGCAAGTTATTTGGAACCATATGTTGAGGAAATACTCGGAGATTATCAGAGCGGCTTTCAGAAAGGAAGGTCAGTAAACGATCAAATTTTTAGCTTAAGAACTATATTGGAAAACACTTATGAATGCAATGTAGATATTCACCAATTATACTGACTACAAACAAGCTTATGACAATATAAACAGGAAGCAACTTTCTGAAATAATTAAAGACTTTGGAATGCCAAATAAACTGGTAAACCTAGTCAAAATGACTCTAAATAATACAATTAATAAAGTTAAAGTTCAAGGAAAATCATCCCTAAATTTTCAAACAGGAGTTGGACTAAGACAATGAGACTCATTATCCACGCTTCTATTTAATATAGCTATGAAGAAAATAATAAGAAATGTAAAGATAAATCCAAGCGGAACAATATGTAATATATTAAGTCAATGTTTAGATTTTGCAGATGATTTATGGTATTGGGCAGAACATCCAAACACCTAACAGAGATTGTAAGAGATATGACAACTGTTGCGACAAAAATTGGTCTCAATATAAATCTCAACAAAACAAAATATATGGTTAATAGGAAAGGTAGTCCACAAGTGAAAGAAGTAGAGGTAGAAGGTCAAACATATGAAAGGGTTGAGAGTTTTAAATATCTGGGCACTCTAATAACAGAACAAAATGAGATAGAGACAGAGATTAAAGCAAGAATTAGTCAAGGAAATAAATGCTATAAAGCACTGGCACATCTCTTTAGGAAAAGTTATTTGTCACAGATGTTAAAAGAAAGATTATATAAAACAATTATAAAACCTAATGTAACATATGGATCAGAGTTATGGACTTTAACAGACAAGTCAAAAAAAAGCAACTAATGACTTGGGAAAGGAAAATACTTCGAAGAATTTACGGTCCAATATATGAAAATGGCAAATGGAGAATTCGTACAAACTCTAAAATTATGAACAGACATAATACACCAGACATGGTGGCAACAATAAGATCAAGAAGATTGAGATGGATGGGACATGTACAGAGAATAAGCCAGGATAGAGTGGTGAAGAAGATTTTAGAAGGAAAGATGGGAGGCAGTAGAAAGAGAGGGAGACCCAGGCTTAGATGGAGTGATGATGTGGAAAATGATTTGAGACAGCTGGGAGTAAGAAGGTGGAGAAACAAGGCTTTGGATCGAGACATATGAGCATCTATCACAAAAGAAGCTGGGGCTAAACTCAATGTGCAGTAGAGCTATAGGATGATGATGATGATGATGATGATGATGATGATACTCCTAGTGACTCTACCAAGAAAACATCACAACGTGGGTAGATCAAGAAAAACGTTGGATTCAAACTGTGACAGATCATACGGTCTAATACATATGAGATCGATGACAACCCGCATGGAGTTGAATCATGTCGACGAATTGTACTTGCTAGAACATCTTACATTCAATTCTCGTGTCACTATCTTTCAATTTTTGATGTCACGAGTTTCAGAGATTCGAACCGTGAATGATTACCGACAGCAGGATTCGAGCTTTTATAGCTACTGCTGTGGAACATTCTGGTCCGTATCATGTTTGGACCGATTACGTATTTCAATTTTAAAGTAATAGGTCTATTAACTAGAATCTTCTATGTAGAATGATTGTAATCGGAAATCGAAATTAAAAAGTAGAAAAGAAAATACCGGGTATCGAACCCGCCCATGCAATCTAAACATTCATACGAACCCATCACTTTAATTGAGAGTAAAGAACTATCTCGCGACATCCGCCACGTATTATAAATGACTTTTTTTCTTCTGATACATCGTATGAATCAATACACTATAAATCAATTCACCTATGTATGTATATTTATTACTTTACCTGTTTTCAATCATTACTAAAAGCAAAATACAAATTATTGTGTGCCAACCTGTAGTCGTGTTGTGCATGATGCCTAAAACAATTTGTGAACAGCTTGAGTCAGACACACTTTATAAAATATTCCTGATTGACTAAAAAGCTCCATTTCTGGAAAACACGAAATGATGTTTTCGAATTTTCTAAGGAATTTTAAAGTTATTTATTATTGAAAATATAAGAAGCATTAAAAATGTATCGAATCCTTTCACTAAGAGCATCGATCCATTTGGAGGGTATCGAGTTATACAAAGTATTCAGCGTGTATCTCTAGAAAAAGTTCGACCATAAATCTCTCTTGGAAAATTACGTTTTTATAGTGCGTAAAGTTCTAGTTTTTCTGTATGCAAGCTTGTGAAATAACGCTCGTAAATTTAATTTAAATAAATCTATAATCTCTTTCGCATGTTAAACCATTCCCTTTATGAAAAACCAAAGAATCGACGCATATAACAAATCAATTGGAATCGGGTGTATGCGGGATAAAAACAGTATAAAAATACCATGCGTTATTCATAAATTAAAGAAAACCGAGAGAGCACGGCAATTCGCTTGCATATTACATGGGCATGTATGTATATGTCCGCCACACTCCCATTTGTCGTGGTACAGTAACATGGCCGCTCCGCGCAAATGTGAAAATAAAGCTGAAGCGATGTTGTACAGGACGACTTCGACACCGATCGTCCATTTGTCATTCATTACCATGCCCTCACGCATGACGCGGTCCTATTGTTTAAATTATTATTCTGTGTTTGTAATTCCGCAACCTTCGCTTGTACAGAAGTTTAAATTGCGTCTCCTGCACGGATAACACTATTACAAACCACATGTATGTTCCGATTTGTATCGCTGCGCATGTAGAACGATTCGTGTATTTATGAAAACACATTCACCTGGCTTATTCAATTATGATGAATGGCCATGTGGCTTTCACAGTTAAAAAGTTTTCATTCCTACTTTACCATTATACACATTATAAAGAGGAAGTACTGCGTTGGCGCAAAAATCAACGTCACCAAAATTACACGTTCCCAGCATCCTGTTGGCGCAAAAGTGACTTCCGGCATATTTCCTGTTTGTCTGAAAATAAGTACAGCGATTTATCATAAATTATTAGAAGGATTCAATATCTAGAAAAAATTAATCTCTGAATGATGCACATGAAATACAGTGCGAATGTTTCACTTTCTTGCCGCTAAACGGCACTTTCAATGTCTACCGTCTTCCGTCATGCAGTCCATGAGATAATCGCCAAAACTGCTTGAGTAATCACTAGGGCCAGGAAGTTCATGCATTTGCATATATTTTTCCATTAGCTGTAATTAATTGCTGATTAATTATCTTCACGAATCATCAATATTTAAGCTTATCAAACCAAATTTTCTGTTGCATATATTTGCATATTTTGACTTTATTTTTCATAAATGCATAACATTTCATGATATTTATATTATTGCGGTATATTTTCGCGTTTAAGCTCATTAAAATCTATTTTTATATTGCATAAAAATGCAAAATGGACTTTCAAAATAAAATCATCATATTCTATTTTTGAAAACTGGTATTGAGTGAAATTATTATAATTAGATCATTTTTACCAGAAAAGTATTGGAAGTTTTGCGGCACACCTAGCCGAACTAATTGGTCTTCCATGTTTCTATCAAGAATTGTGTCTTTTCCTATTTGTCCGATATCAATGAAAATTAAAATATAAAGTTTAATTAAGATTGGTTCAATGGAAGATGAGTAGTTTCATACATGTAGGCGTAGGTAGACACAGAGAGATAAAAACAGATAGACGGACAAAGTGGCACTAAAAAGTTCTATGTAGGACTGCGAACTTTCATAAGACACAAAACACAAAAATGTTGATAGAGACAGTGCCACAATAATTCATCTAAGGACTACAAGTGAAATCGACACATGTCGAGATCTCCCCAAAACACAGTTGAAATCTCCCCGAGTTACCCCTTCATTCTAAAGACGACAGCAAATACGAAAGAAAATATAGGATAATTTCTTTGGCGCCTTTACAAACATGTAAAATGTACTCGTATACACAGTACAGCATCGATTATCCGAAACAATTGGGAACGGGGGATGTTCGGACAATTGATTTTTCGGATAACCGATCATTTACGAAAACAAATTGTACCGGTGTCATAGGAGCAGTATGAAACAAAGAAACACTGATATTAAACACAAAACTGTACATACAGTATATAATTTGTATCACACGTCACACAAATAACACATGAAACTGACTAGCCTAGTTTAACAAGTTGAAAACGACCATTAAAGTAGGCCTACAGTTTAGGAAAAGAAGTCCAAACTTTTTTTTTTTTTTTGCTTCAGACCTGAAACTCGTTTTTTTTTTTTTGTCTCTAAATATCGCAAACAGCGCTAGCGAAACTTCTACATTGCGCGCTCGCAAATTCAAATTTGCCGACTGGAACGCCTTCGGTTAACCGATGTTTCGGTTGATATTCGGATAATCGATGCTCTACTGTACAATAATTTGTGCATCGACTAATATCATGCATGTCCAGTCAAAGTACAATAAACTAAAGATAGTACCTTATATTTCATTACCGAAAAGAAAAGTGTAACTCACACGAATTGTGCTTATTGCCTTCCGTGAACGTAAAACATAAGTTAGAGTCACGAGATTCACTTACATAGAGATTACAAACATAGTCAACACAGATCTCGTATAGTTCTAACTTTTTTTCACTAGGAATAGTGTTTGCAATTGCATTTTCTTAAAAGTGTTGAGACCTCCCAAAAATGACTCTACATATGACGTAGGAATATAGGCCTACCTATTACCGCGAAACTTGCTTCAATTGCAGTACTTATCCACCATAAGTTTCACTTAGACTCACCGAAACTTTAACTCAGGTCTTTGGAGTTGAAAGACCACATAGATCTCATATAATTCGAACTTTTTTTTTTCACTAGGAACAGTGTTTTCAATGGCTATTTTCTTAAAAGTGTCGAGATCTCCCAAAATGACTCTACATATGATGCAGGAATATAGGCCTACCTATTACTACAGTCTAGTATATACAGTCACGAATCTCAATACGTAGGGAATATGCATCCATAGATAGTTGTTAACCACTAGAAGCGCTACTATCGCCTCATCACAGACAATGCGAAATAGTACCGGCACAGTCTATTGTTCCTAGTACTCTCAACAACTCAAGCTTCGTGACTGTATATACTAGACTGTGCTATTCCCGCGAAACTTGCCCCAATTGAAGTATTTGTCCACCATAAGTTTCACTTAGACTCGCCGAAACTTGAACCCAGGTCTATGGAGTTGAAAGTCGACTCTCCAGCCGCTGGCCTAACGGTATGCCTGAGGACAACGATGTACGATCTATTTAAATTTGTTTAGAGGAGGGACGCTTCCTCTCCCACACTTCATTTAGGAGATTCTTAGTATCAGGTAATGAGATTCTGTTATTGCGAATCCATTAACAAAGGGTTAGCTAAATGGTAGATCCCAAGAGATAAAATCTGTTCGCGGGCAGCAGTTCCCCGACACTCATTAGATAATACTGTGTCATTACGACCTCGTGGAGTAGGCGCATTCATCACTGTCGCGACGCGTTAATATTCACCCAGAGTCTTGAGACGCGCCCGACGAGCCTTTCTGGGAGGAAGTAATCACACCATGAAGTTTGGAAGGACGGGATTGTCTTTCTCTGTCTAATATGTGAAAGCTACCGATTGTTACAGCATTAATCCAATGTTGCCAGATTTTGTTGAGATATACTCTCTCGAAATATCCTAAAAATTAGTGCGAAATGTTTGGATTATTACGTCGTATCACAAAAGTGAAAATATCCAAAGTTTCGAAGCTATATATCGGATCTGTCATTAAAGAAGGAGATTAAGGAAAATCTATGAAATCGTTGTAAAGATCTACTAAGTATTCGCACAACGCAGGACACAGTGGAAGTTTTACAAATACTTAACTGAAAAAAAAAATCTCTTAAAGATCTATAATTCTTCTCAATTTCTGAAGAGAAATTAAGAGTCATTGGCATCCATACCATTATCACCACTATTAGAACATTATTTACACTGTTAAGATCTAGTGGGCTATTATGGTTCTTCCAAGCGATATTTTTATATAGAGTCAATGGTTTTGAAAATAATTTTTCTGCTTGTTCATAACAACAGGACGCTTCGATTAATTTTTATTTCCGAAACTACTCCACTTTTAAAATTGTAATTGATTACTTTTTATCCACATCTAACGTCTGTCTTCAGTTTCTCTCATACGCACATACGCATAAATAGATACAGGCCCATGTTTTATAGTCTCTGCAAATGCACTTTAACCTTCTCATTACAGAAAGTATAAAGGGAAAGAATTGTGGTGGTTGAAAAAGTCGATTTCGACATTTTTTCGGAAATACACGTTTCAACATTTCTAATAGTGGTATCAAAAAATTCGTTACTCTCTGTCTCTGTATACAGCTATTAAACTGTTGGACGAATTTTATTCATAGTCGGTATAAATTATTCAACTACATCAGAAATAATGCATGTCAAATATAAACACACTTATAAGAAAATTAAAGGGTCTTTATTTGAAAGAAATATCATAAAATGGCAATTAACAAAAACGACTATAACGGTTTCCCTTCAACCACTTGTTTTCGTGAAAAATAGTGATAAATGGAATGATATAGACAAAGTATATCCAAGAGTTTTTGTCAAATTATTTTTACATAACACATCTTAAAAAAAAAGACTGAACTCAAAGTATCAATATGAATTCTTCTGAAAAATTAACGTAATCCTAGTCATTGTGTAAATACAACAAGACGAATATCGTCGTTGTTCCTGCAATAACTCCCATGCGCAAAATGTAAAAATTTTCAGTAGGAAGAAAAAACACAGCCGTACAAAGGCGACTCTGAATTCTTACATTTTCGAAACAAAGAAATGTAATTACATATAGGAGATTTTATTATTTGCTGATCACTATTTAAGTTATTTAATAGAGCAGAAATCTGAAAATCGATAAATATGTCACATAGGAGTTATTGCAGGAACAACGATATTATTTCAATTTCCTCCAAAAATCGTTACATATAAAACTATACGCCGATTGAAAACCTTTATACACGAAGTTTTAAGGCTACATAATTTCCTTCTTCATCCGTTTTACCTCCCCTGTAGTGCCAACTTATAGATTACTGAGGTATGGGGGGGAATACACACTAGATATCTACACTTGCGGATGTGGAATTGGGTCAACGTAGCTACCGGTGACATATTACAGGAAAATCATAAGACAATGGAGAACCATTCTGTCCCGTAGACGGAAGATAATTTATTTCATAGCCTACACCGGGGATCGAACCACGAATCGCTTGGATGGGTAGCGCATACGCTATTTCAAATCCATCACTGAAAGATATCTACATAAATTAAGTTTCAAAACTAGCATAAGCCCATAAACAAAGAAACGAGAAAGGGTCTTAAAAATAACATATAGGGAACTTAGAATTTAAGTGATTGCGGAAATCTATACAAGATACTTCAGACTTCGTTAGTTGACAAAAATAATTTTAAAACCGAACAGGGCGGATATGGGTCACTATGTATAACAGACAATTAGGGCCTATTTTGCATTTCACTACTTTTCACTATCAATTTTATTGTACATAGGCTAAATAATTTCCACATGATATATCTTTCTAACGGTTGGTTTTGACAAGTAATCCTATTGTAATCAACTAATATATTTCATATTTCTATCATTTTAAATACTGCCTTTCATAAATAGCAAAGTTATATTATAAGCGAATACAGTTTACGAATAACTACATTATTTACCAATGAGTAATAGCAGCAGCCCTAGTACGTAGTATTTTATTTAACAACGCTTTCTACTGCAGAATTTATTTAGCGCCGAAGTTAAAATGTAGGTGAAAAATGTCCGACATATTTTACCGGGAGCCCTATATCAAATCTCGATAAGGGCTTTCGCGCTTTACTTCTTTACCGTAGAAAACCATGATAAGGAGTTTATCGGCCTTTCAATTTCTGGGGTGTACTATAAGCAGTAACATGAGCTGCTGCCAGGAAGTCAAAAGGAGAATAGCAATGGCAGGGGAAGCTTTTAACAGAAAAAGAAACATCTGTGGATCTTTGGGAAAAAACTAGGGAAGAGACTAATGAAGTGCTTTGTGCGGAATGTGGCATTGTATGGAGCAGAAACATGGATATGGTGACAAAGTTAAGAAAAGCGACTAGAAGCTTTGAAATGTGAATATGGAGAAGAACTGAACGTTTGACATTATTTAGTTCTGGATGCTTTCCTTTTCATCATTGCTTTTGAACCTCTAACTGCCAAGAAATTTCTTAAGGTGCAGAAAGAGATGAAAATTGTTTAGCACTAAGTCCAGTTTGTAGGGTTAATAAGTAAATTGCTCCCAACCAAATGAGTTAAGCAGCTCGTGTATCATACATGTGGACTGCAGTTGTGCATTATCTTTTAGCAACATAATGTCAAACTCAAAAGGTGAAGCATTTCGTTTTCTAGCACACACTAACTTTTTTTCAGTTTAACAGTAGCCTACTCTACTGTGTTGACAGTTGTGCCTTGTGGCATGAAATTCAAGAACACTTTCTGATGGTCCCAGAAAATGGTACGCATTACCATTCTTTCAGAAAATTTATTTGAATTTCCTCTTCAACTTCCGCAGAAAATTTTAATTGATTCAGAGACAAGCACTAACTACACTCATCATGAACGTTCTCTGTACCTTAATTAAATATCAAGAAATGAAGCTGTGCTGGAAAGAGTGGGTGAAGAAAGAATAATACTGAAACTAATCAGGGAGAGAAGAAGGAATTGGCTTGATTAGCTAAAGAAGAAACTGCATACCGAGTGATGCAGTGGAAGGAATAGTGCACGGGAGAAGAGTTCGAGGCAAAAGACGATAGGCCTATCAGATGATAGACAATATTAAGATACTCGTATGTGGATCTTATGTGGAAAATAAGCGGAAGGCGGAAAATAGGGAAGATTGCAAAATGCTGGGTTTGCACTGAAAGGCCTGCCTTTGAGCAGAAAACTATGAATGAATGAATCCTCGAAAGTATTAGAGCCAATGAGCCTTAGATCCAGCGGATGACATGATAACCGCTAGACCACTGAGGACTGTTTCATGAAAATTCATGCAAAATTAATTATAAGTTATATGTCTACGCAAACCATAAAACTTACAAGTATCTTACTTTTGTGGTAAATAATATAATTCGTGTTCAATCTAGGAAAAAAACAAGTATTTAGTTATTCCTGTGTGTAGTGAATGTTTTAATGTAGGAATTTGAAACAACAGTTCAAGAAAATAAACAGCGATACGATTCAAAACATTATAAAGGAACTCAATTAATCTTGAAACGCGTAAAATATAAAATGAGGAAGCATGTGTTATTATCTACCATCTTGATAACAATTCCTTCCCTATCCTCTTTAATCTCCTCAAAACATTTACAATTTTTCTCCACGTGGCAACACTGAATCAGACCAAGAAGTTCGGAAGAACAAGATTTCCTTTCTGCGTCTAATATAAAAGCTACCGATTGTTATAGCAAGAAGCTGTGCAATGAATACAGCGTTATTATTTTCAAGGTCTGCAAGTATGTACCGCCGCATCGCCCACTCATCGCCATGAAGTAACTGGGCAAACCGAGCCACTTCCTCGTTGCCGTTTTAACCTCACAGTTACATAATAATTATTGTTACGTGCAACAGGCGTGACTAAAATCACTGCCAGATGTGAACCAAATCACGCTTGGGGGAAAAAAATAATTCTTTGTACATTTATTCAATATTACATTGAGGTGTTACGCTGATCAACAGCCAATCGGCAGCGGGTAGACCGCTGTGGGGCGCTGCTGTGCACTGTTAATAAAAAGACGCGACGCTCTTTGATAATGAGAATATCACGAAATGTGTCCATTTTCAAGCGGGGATCACGATAGTATAAAATACAAGATTGCACGCCTGCATTACCATATTCTGATACAAAAAGCCTGTTTCTGGGTGTGATCCATAAGCCAAAGATAAAGTTACCTAAATGAAGTAGCCTACATGAATGTACTGGTACTAAAAAAGTTAATATCTCGTATTAATTTGTATTTACTTTTTAATCTGCTTATATTTTTGATAAATACCGTGTCCCTGGAACGCCATCCATTTCTGAAAGTTATAGCCTACCATAATATACTCGCATAGCTTGCGTGTCATGTTAGATACATTTTAAAGAATTATTATGGGTGATGAAAGAAAGTTATATTCAATTAAGATTTATTTTCTTTTAAGTAAAAGTCGATAAATCGGCATTTTTACCCATGCCTGATGGCGTGATTTGGGTTGCCTATTTCAACATGTGGACGGTGTTTCAGGAACAATCTGTATAATATATGTACTGTCCGTTACTCAGGAGAAGACGAGCGGAAAGAATGTGACCTTCTTGACTATTGCTGTTGATTATTATAAACATCGCTCAGATAAGCATCCCAGTAGCCAGGTTATTACTCGTGCAGGAAACATGAGTAACAATGCGTATGGAAATTAAAGCTAAGTTGAACAGAAGGAAACCTAATGTTTCCGCTTACTGCAGTACAAATATTGCACTTGTTGTACGTTATCTGTTCACATCCCTTCCTCCTCAGTCCGCTCTCGTCTTCTCCTGAGTCACCGACAGTATAGCTTGTTTGGTTTTCTATGTATTTTGTCATGCTTCTTTCACTCTGTTCTGTAACTTAAATTTACTGTTAAACTGAGTTTGTCTTATTACTAATTTTATTATTATTATTACAGTATTATGGTTATTACAGTATTATTATTATTATTATTATTATTATTATTATTATTATCATTGACTTATCGTGATGGACCACCGGGCGTATCTCTTCCGCATCATTTGATATATTAGCACCGTGGTAACAATACAACTAGTTTATAGTAAATTAATCGATTTTTGTATTAGTGTATTGTAGGAAATGGGTGAGGATGATGGTAAAGATGAGGAAGGGAGAAGGGGAAACCCGGTGTCGGCACGTAGCCTACTCCTATCAAATAGCACCAAAGGGGCCGTCAGGCTTAACGTCCCCATCCGAGGGACGAATCATTATCAACAGTGACATATGCCTTCTCTTCATATGCACTGCGAAGAGATTTGGGATTTAACCCAGGCATATTGGTGCACACTCTGACCCCGACATGAAAATTTCTGACCCTGTCGGGAATCGAGTCTGGAGGCAGACGCGCTACCACAGAGTTAACTCGATGGACTTCGTTATAATTAAAATAAATTTCTCTAAAATACCTTTTAAGATTTGTATTAATAAACCTAGCTGCTCTTATAAGTTATGACTATGACCTCCATATAGAGAGATAACTAATTAATTGTTAAATATTTCTCACGACTGTAGTCTAAAACTTGCTGACTTGTACTAACTTTATAACAGCTTGAAAAAACTTAACCTTGTAATTTCTTCCTGCACTTAAAATCTTATAAGTCCGGTAATTTGCTGGGATAGTTTTATCATAAAGAACTGGTAGACTATTCAACAAGAAACTGTGGAAAAAATTATTATAGGCATCATCAAAGATTCCTTGAACATTTTGAATTATCGCCTTTATTTTAAATCCTACTACTTTAATTTAATAAACATTTTAATTGTTGTGTTTATTTGTCTCATTATTATTATTATTATTATTATTATTATTATTATTATTATTATTATATAGTGTATCTGATTTAGTTTTTATGGGCATGATTCAAAATGTTCAGTTTTAATTAGAAATTTGTTGTCACTTTTTTTTTTTCATTTATACACCACGTAGTGTTCTTCAAACATTCAGAAATTTCTGTTTCCTATAATTCAGAATCCTTGTGGCCTGCCAATGTTATTGGTCTGATGTTTATATTACAATTTATGAAGGGTGCGGCAAAACATTCTCCCTAATTTAAAGTTTAAATAAAAAACAGATGGATCAAAATAAGGAAACATTATTAATTTGGGAATTTTTCATTTTTTGAATAACGTGTCTCTCAAGTGGTGTCCTTCACTATCAATGCTTTGTTAAATGCGACTTCGGAAATTCTGCATTACTCTAACTAGCATTTCTTGAGGAATAAGACCACTTTCTTCCTGTATTGCATTTCTTAGGTCTGACAAAGTCCTCGGCCGATGTTTGAACACCTCAGCCTTAAGATGCCCCCAGAGAAAAACATTGCAGGGTGCAAGGTCTGGTGATCGTGCTGGCCAGGGGACGTCGCCACGTGAAGAAATTAAGCGTCCAGGAAACATCTGTCTCAGGACTTGGAGAGAAATCTGAGCTGTGTGAGAGGTGGCTCCGTCCTGCTGAAACCAAACCTGGTCAATCTGCAGTGCATTGAGTCTTGGTGCCAAAAAATTGTTTATCACAAAAGTGTACCGCTGAGAGTTTACTGTCACAGTAGCACCATCCTCTTCAAAAAAGGACCAAGTATCCCGACTCTTGCAACCGCGCACCATACAGTAACACGGTCGTTATGTAGAGGTTTTTCATGAAGTTCACGAGTGTTGTCCACTCCAATATCGGAAATTTTGATGATTCTCGCGTTCCGATAAGTGAAAATGTGTAATGCAGATGCTGAAGATGCTGTGGTTCTTTTTAGTGATGAAGCACGATTATCAGATCTTGCACTCTGCGATTTTTTTCTCTGGGGGCATCTTAAACATCGGCCGAGGACTTTGCCAGACCTAAGAAATGCAGTACAGGAAGAAATTGGTCTTATTCCTCAAGAAATGCTAACTTAGTTAGAGTGATGCAGAATTTACGAAGTCGCATTCAACAATGCATTGATAGTGAAGGACACCACTTGAGAGCCACGTTATTCAAGAAATGAAAAATTCCCACTGTTAAGATACCATTCATATTAATAAAGTTTCCTTATTTTGATCCACGTGTTTTTTATTTAAACTTTAAATTAGGGAGGATGTTTTGCCGCATCCTTTATATTAGCTACAATACGGTACTAATATTCTATTTATTATTATTATTACTATTATTATTATTATTATTATTATCGTATTATTACATATAGCTAACATATTATTGGATAGTTGCTGTTAGATTATAAATAAATAAATAAATAAATAAACATATATATATGTATATAAGTGGATAAGTAGATAGATAAATAAACAAATAAATAAATAAATAATCATTGTAATACGCACACACACTATTAGAAATGTATAAATCCACGCCTGGCGCTCGCTAAACTAGTTAATGACACTAGTTCAAAGCAAGGAATCTACATGAAAGCCCGTAATATACATTTAACATTATTTTCCTAAATACAACTTTTTGCTGCGTAAGAAGTAGCACACTGTAATGATTAAAATTCTCATAAAGTAGGCTAAAAATACTACACTTCCTGTAGTTGATTAGAATTCACGGAAGCGTGAACTAAAAGAACACTTATTAGCATTGTTGTTTTATTTATGGAAAACGGGACATTTAATTTTCTAAAATAACGTATTACAACAAGCCTGCGGTAACGAGTAATATCACAGCGACCATAGGAAACGAGCAAGCGTGTAAAATAAAAATTGGGACCTTGGTTATATCATATTTGGTTTTATATGGTGCGGTAACGAACTTCACATGCGAAAGCCACAGAGCGTGATTTGTTGCGAGATTTAATCAGGCCAGTCATTAAAACCATCTCATCATCCACACTATGAGCACGCCATTGCTCGTCCGAATACAAAATGAACATTTCACGAATACCTACACTGTGCATCGCAAGGTAGAACTCCACCAATGCTTTCGAGGTCTGTAACTAAGGCACTAATCCATTTTAATAGCAATGCAGCTGACAGCATTGTACGCCACGGTTAAGCGCCTTTGATGTTTTCCTGTTTTCAGTTCCTTGTTCTGTGTTGTCTCAAATGGAGGCTCGGTGTCAAACTCAGGGCTCTAATCATTATTCTCATTGTGAATACAAGCAACGAGTTCATAGGCTTGTACACATGCTTGTAACTACAAGTTACAGAATATAGATGTTTCACAAATATAAGAAACATCAGGTTAGAATGATTCCTTCAAAACTGTGCCCTTTATTGACATCATATTGTTAAATCAGCTCAAGACAAGACCTGAGAAAAATAAACTAGACTAAACTGAACTAAAACTAAATTCTAAACTATAAAATAAAAGCTAACAAGCAAACATTCTGATGGGAGCAGATAAAATTTAATTTTTTTTCTTTCACCATGTTAATAATGTCAAAAGAAGTGATTATACAAATTTTGGCCACTCGACCGCAATTACGAGGGCCGTAAAAAATAAGTTCGCCTGGAGCCGTTAACAGAAAAAAAAACAATTTCATTGAAAAAATTCATAGGAACAATCACAGAAATTGTTCAGCTATTTTCCAACATATTCCCCACCAGAATTGAGAAATATTTTGTCATTACATGGGAGGTGCAGACGGGTGTCAAACACTGGTTCCGATCCCAGGCGGCTGACTTCTGCGACACAAGGATACAAAAACTGATCCCATGGTATGACAAATGTCTCAATTCCAGTGGGGGATATGTTGACAAATAGCGCAACAATTGCTATATCTGTTTCAATAAATCTTTCCATGCAATTGTGTTTTTTTCTGTAAACGGCCCCAGGGAAAATTACTTTCTGGACGCCCTCGTAATTGCGGTCGAGTGGCCAAAATTTGTTTAAGCACTTCTTTTGACATTATTAACATGGTGGAAGAAACAAAATTAACTTTTTTATCTGCCACCATCAGAATGTTTGCTTGTAAGCTAAAAAATAAACTGAAAACTAAGCTAAGAACTAAACTAAAAACTATACTAAATTGAAAACTAAACTAAATCAAATAAACTTTCTTCATAAATAGCACGCGTATTATACAATCTATTCAACTAACCAATGTAAATTTACATAAAGTTGCGATTTTACTAGTGAAGTCTTACAATGATCGAATGATGAAGTAGCCTACATGCTTCATTCATGACATTCAAGATTGTCTCCAATTTTTCAATATTAAATCTGAATCTCCCATTAAGTTCAGTAAGATTAAAAAAAGTACTCATACGACCTTCTAGGATTGCGAAGATTATGTTGCTCTACTGCAGCCAAGGGCATTCGTGGCACTCAGGGCCAAGAGGAGCATGACAGGTATCCCCCACTCCTCGGTTAAGGAGCGCTGAACGCAGTTTATTTACTTCTCATGAACATCAGTAATACAGTCAGTGGTGTACTGTACGATTGTATTGGTTCGAAATGGACGTTTCTGGTAAAAAAAAAAGGCTTCGAATGTTTCGAAAGGAATAGGAAAATCCTTATTTCATTATATTTAAAGATGATAAAATGCATTGTGTGTATTGTAAAAACAGTTATAAAATATAAAAGCACACAACGCACGAAGGAACTACAAAACTCTTGCAGAATTATTGGTTTTTAAAGATACGTATATTTTATAGACAGGTTTATTTTATATTTCAGACGACGCCAGGAAAAGAAAATATATTCATCTGGTGAAAGATTTTAATATGAAACTGGAAGAAAAATCAAATTTCAATCCTGCATTAGAAGCAAGCTATGACATAATAATAATAATAATAATAATAATAATAATAATAATAATAATAATAATAATAATAATAATAATAACAATAACAATAATAATAATAATAATTATTATTATTATTATTATTATTATTATTTATTTATTTGTTTAATCTGGTAGAGCTAAAGCCAGTAGGCCATCTCTTCCGCCCAGCCAGACTCTAATTCTAATTGAATACAATTGCTTACATAGTTATTACATTAATATCTAGACCGTAAAACAACATGAAAGTAAATAATGAAAGTTGGATAAGTAATGTTAGTGTGACAATGACATTGCATATGAGATAGCACATTTGTTTAAAAAAAGGTTAATTAAGGCATCAGATACTGTGTCTCCTAAAAAAAATTAAATATTTCAACGATTTCCCTGTCAAGACGCAGTGTCACTAGGAGGATAGGGGATCTTGCCTATGATCACAATGTTTCGAAATCCATTTAACATGAATGTTAAACTTGCTAACACAGACTTTCAAATGTGATTCTCAATTGCATTTTCTGTGTTCATCTCTCAGAGGAAAAGAACTTTACAAACATATAAACTCCTCGCAATAGCCTAAATTTAATTCATTTGGAGCTAAGTTTGTAGCTATTTTTGGTTCTACATATATGTTCGAGATGTTATTTTCTCATATGAATATGACAAAATTTGCATTTCGTTGTCGACTTACAGACAGAAATTTAAATTCATGTTTACGTATAAACTTTTCTAATATTCAACCTAGGATTGCCAAAATTGTTGTCCATTCAATGATGGAAAATTCAGAATAAAATTCATAATACGAATACATTCATGTTCATCTTTCTGGTGTTCTGAAGCGTAATACTTTATAATACATAATTTGTCTAAGAAATACGTATGAGCTTAGTTCTTTCGTGCACTGCTGCACGGTTAACATATTCCGCCACTGCGAGACCGAATCCATGACAGCGTCTCGCTAAGAGACACAGACGGCTCGTGAGGAGGGTGGGGGAACTTCATTCGCCCTCTATGCTTCACCTCTTGTGCCCATGGCGAGTCTACAACTCTACAGCATCAGAAGAATGTACGCTATATATTCACTTTCAACAGTTCTGTCCAATATATCGGTTATGTACATATTCAATATGGAGCCAATTCAAGTGCAATTTACCATACATAATATTTGATTCACTAATATATATTTGTAAAGAAATACCTAGGCAAGTTTTTATTTTTATTTTAGTAAGTTAATTTACGACGCTTTATCAACATCTTAGGTTATTTAGCGCCGTCCACACCTGTAACGGTCAGGGCGTTTGGCCGCGAAATCAGGTGGCCCGGGTTCGATTCCCGGTCGGGGCAAGTTACCTGGTTGAGGTTTTTTCCGGGGTTTTTCCTCAACCCAATATGAGCAAATGCTGGGTAACTTTCGGTGCTGGACCCCGGACTCATTTCACCTGCATTATCACCTTCATCTCATTCAGACGCTAAATAACCTAAAATGTTGATAAAGCGTCGTAAAATAACCTACCAAAATAAAAAAAAAAATATTTAGCGCCTGAATGAGATGAAGGTGATAATGCCGGTGAAATGAGTCCGGGGTCCAACACCGAAAGTGACCCAGCAAGGCAAGTTTTTTTAAATATTTTTCACAACTGTAGCGTAAAACTAGTTGACTTATAATAATTGTATAACTAAAATACTTGGCTCGTTATTTCCTCCTGCACTTATATTTTACAAGTGTAACTTTGTGAATGACATGAAAGTTAAAACTTATGTAACTTGTTAAACATTTCACATGTAATGTATTACTTATAGTACTTTCGTGAAATAGGGTCCAAGTCGTCAGATTTCTACCGTATGCTCAATTGGTATGAGATCTAAAAGTCTGGCAGCAGAACTAGAGATGTAACTACAAAGTAGTACCAGTAAGGGAAACTTCACTTTCGTACATAATTTTGGTAGAAGTATAAATAAATATGATATTTAAGTGTTCAGTTACAATATTTAATCAATTTATCCAAATTGTGAATACGTTTTTATCATTTTTAAATGTGTTCTCTTCATACTAAACTTGGGCATAAGATAAATAATAAAGGCAAAAGAAAAGCTACGTACATATTATGTTCACACAGTCTACGTCACAGCTCTGAAACCATGAAGTGAAAACTGTGGGATATAATAAAATTCATCAGGTTGGGAGGACCATACAGTCTATACAGTTTATGATGAAAAATGGAAGCACATTTTTAAATTTAAAAAACCGACCACATGTTAGTTCACAAAAAGATTTCTGTGTAGTAGGTCGCATCGAGATAGTTTGGAATTATGAATAAATTTATTGTAACTAGTCAATATTCGCCTCCACTTTTTGCTATTCTAACACAATTTGGCCTATGGGCTTATTTCTTCTAGGGGGCACAGAGCTGGGATGCAAACAATGTTTTGTATTTTCCATTATGATTAAAATAAAATGTTTCTATTGTTAAAAAACAAGTTACAAAATTCCTATTCTAAGTTGCTGAAAGAAATTAGGCTAGACAACAATGGGATAAATGAAAGCATTGATAAGTGAATTAATAAATAGATAATGAATAATTTTATTGTAAAATAACTTTGTTATTCTGATTCCTAAGACTGTAATAACTATTTGATGAATGACAGTTACAATAAATGAGACACGAGTATTAAAATCTTAAACGGATGTACGAGTAAAACAGTGAAATGATATCACACACCACAAAATAAACTACTATGTTCATTATAATATACCTTTTCCTTCTCCTTCACGTTCTCTCCATTTTCCTTCTCCTCTTTATCATCATCATCATCACCATCATCATCAACAACATCATAGTCAGCGGTACATCACCATCACCATCACCATCACCATCACCATCATCATCATCATCATCATCATCATCACCGCCATCGTGCCAGCACCATATAGCATGAGTATGTACTAATTTCTCATGCTACTCTCAAAGAATTAAAAATACTCAATTGCATAAACTTCCACCGCCTAATCATCATCAGACATGAAATGTTTGCGAAAAATCTCTATTTTATACATAAGAAATAATCTGTAACTCTGAAAACCTAAAATGAATAAATGAAATAATCTGTGAAGTTTCACATTGCCTATGTTCGCCTTTTTTTTTATAAAAAAATTACTTTTAACTACAGTCCTTACTTAAAATTACCTTCTGAGGTATTAAATTCCTTAAAAATCATACAATAAATTATTTAATACGTCCTATACCCGCAAGAGCGCTCCGGATGTAATGTTGGTTACTATTAAATATTCGAAGATGTGTTTAATTTTATAAGACCTTTGGGGAGGCCGAGACGTAGATGGGAGGATAATTTTAAAATACATTTGAGGGAGGTGGGATATGATGATAGAGACTGGATTAGTCTTGCACAGGATAGGGACCGATGGCGGGCTTAAGTGAGGGCGGCAATGATCTTGCGGGTTCCTTAAAAGCCATTTGTAAGTAATTAATAATAATAATAATAATAATAATAATAATAATAATAACAAGAATAATAACAATAATAATAATAATAATAATAATAATAATAATAATAATAATAATAATAATAAGTGATGTAATAATATAAAATTATGTATTACCATTAATATTATTCTTAAATCGCTACTCAAGAGAAACCTGGTTTGTCAAGCGAAAATACTAAACACTAAGGGCCGTATTCATAGACATTCTTAGCGCGGGCTTTCGGTGGATGATCAGCGAACTAACGTTTTTCGTATTCATAAACCAGTGTCAGCGATATGATATGATATGATATGATATGATATGATATGATATGATATGATATGATATATGATATGATATATTATATATGATATATTATATATGATATATGATATGATATATGATATGATATATGATATGATATATGATATGATATGATATGATATGATATGATATGATATATGATATGATATATGATATGATATGATATATGATATGATATGAATCCTGTTTAGCACGCTCGTAGCCCGGGCTAGCGAAATGTCTATGAATAGCACCCTAAGGATCTAAAATCAATCCAGTCCAACCAAAATTAGTCCTAATTAACTTTGGACAACCCAGTTTCCATAGAAACGACAAAAATCTACACATGCCTACCAGAAATCGAACTCGGTTGCTTTGAATTTATAACCGGAAAAAAACATCAGCTGAGACAGAGGGTGACTAGATCATAAACTTTTTTTTTGTAGATTTTATTACTTATTTTTGGTATTTATTGTGTGTGAGAGAGAGAGAGAGGGGGAGGGAGAGAGAGAGAGAGACCAAATTAATATAAGCGCGAATAACCAGACTAATAAAATCGTCGACAGATGAAAACGACGCAAGTGCAGTCTCGTTATCTTGCATCAAGATGAAAAGGTTTATCATAGATATCCTGCATTCACAGAAATGACATGGAAGTAATGAGTTCCTGTCATGCCTTGTTCTCACACTCTGCACAAATCCAGCGATTATAATTAAATCCAGACCCTTTGGGTGGCCACACCGTTATTATTTCAAATAAGTGTAGGATTTTAAAACTGTCTCCAAAAGCTTTCAAAACTCTCAATTCAGTGAGCTGAAAGTAATGTCTTTCACACACATCTCTGAAAACTTGTTACTTCCCTCACGTTTAGAAAGTAAAGACATTTAGTCCTCATTTTAATTTGGATTTTTGTCTACAGACTCACAAAAAAGCCCTATGAATAAAATAACTCACAATGAACCTAAATCGTTGGACTCGAAAGTAATTAACTTCACTCATAAGGTTTGAATCTAATGATCTGTAACCTTGGGAAGAGATTTGAATTTCATCTAGGAACATTTTCGTTCGGCGGGAATCACCCTCTATCCCCTTCGTCTCGTTATAGGTGACCTAGAAACCATTAATATGCAAATTCTACCAACCACCCTTCCCTTTCACTGCACACTAAGACCTGAGAGGGCGAAATGAAATTGCCACTGTATGGATTATGGGGGAGAAATCACAGCTTATGATGAAACGCATTTCTTGGTGAAGATGCGAATTTCGTTTACGCAGAAGGAGCGCTCGTGCAACTTCGATAGGAGGATTTGAAATTTGAATAACTTAAGGCATTGCTTATTCAAAATAACTCCATGGCTCGTATTTGTGTTAACGTGCTGCGCTGAATCATTATCAAAGGCATGAACATTGAAAATCTGCAACTAAGCCAGTGGAAATTTGGATCTGAAGTACAATGCATCTTCGGGGGCAAAAGGCTCAAAGACTGGGAGCTTCTATGATAACTTAAGATCTCATATGAGTCTGTGATCACTAGACTTCGGATTTTAGGTAAAAACCTATTTTAATCCTTAAAAGATAAATTCATAAAAACTTGCTGGTACACGTTTCATATAAAACTATGCCTAAAATTGGTATTTTAACAACACCTAAAATGCCTATTTTTACGACAAAGCCTATTTTGACCTATTAACTATGTTATATCTCTAATAGGTCAAAACACTTATTCTTATTTCGAAAATTTAAATTCCAAAAGTGTTTCTGGTTCTGTTGGAAATAAAGTACGGGATAAACTGATAAACTGGAGTAAGTTCTGCAGAAAAATGTACGACTGAAGGACCTGCGTGCTGCTTCAGATATCCTAGCAAGAAAGAACACGGATTTTTAATGTAACATTCCTGTCCAACTAGTGTCAAAATTCAAATACGCTCCTGTTATTTCAGTGGATGTGGAGCGTTCATTTTCAGCATACAAATTTGTGTTGAGTGACAGACGGCATTACTTTTTAGTTGAACATTTAAAAAAAAGTATTAGTCATTTATTGTGACGCTAATTATGAACATTAACGGTCAAGGTTTGGTAAAAATTGATTAAATATATCTAAATCAACTTTAGTACCTTTTTCGTTAACAGCTGCCAGTGTTCAAAATTTAAAATTTAGCGATAAATATAGACTAATAATACACAGTGAAAATTGTTTAGATCCCAAAAGTTGTAAATGTCCACCTTTGAAAGAAGCCACGTATGTCAAATATCTGGGTATCATTATTGATCAGAATTTAAAATGGCCTCATCACATTACTTATCTTTGTAAGAGGCTTCGTAAAACAATTTATAAATTCGTTAATCTTCGATGCTACTTACCTAATAGAGTTCTACGAAATGTTTATTTGGCCATTATTCAGTCTATCATTCAATATGGTATAATTGTTTGGGGTGGAAGTACAAAAATTAATCTTAGTCCGTTAAATTTACTACAAAAACGAATAATTAAAATTTGTTTGAAGAAACGTTTCGATTATTCTGAATTTAATGTATTTAATATTGAACAAATTTATAAGTATACGCTGTTAAAATTTTATCATAAAAATCGTAATAAGTTTGTATTACAGACACACAATTATGACACAAGACGAAATATTAATTCAACATTAGTAGAACCTAAATGTCTCACATCTGCTGGTCTAAAGCATAGCATAAATTTTGGCCCTCGGTTGCACAATGCTTTAACTAAATTACACCCAGAACTTCTAACATGTAACCCACTAACATATAACAAGAAAATTAGAAACGTGTTAATATCTTCAATTTGATTAAATAAATTTATAGTCTATGTGTATGAATTAATCAACCTATATTATATTTGTATTCTATAATTTTGACATACATTAGTCCTACTTTTCACGTGCGATATTATTCTTCTCTAGTGTTAATATTATATTATATAATTCCATTGCCGCTGTAATTATATTTTAGTTCCTATTTTATTTTACTTATTTATTTATATTATTATTATTATTATTTATTTTAATATTATATCTGAACTGCGACCGAGCATGAGCGCTGCTCATTCGGTCTCAAATTTTGTTAATAGTACTGTATCTTCTTTCTATATTGCTTGTATTATTTTATTTGTATTTCTCTTTGTTTGTTTCGTAATTATATTTCTTTATTCTGTATATTTGAATTTAAATAAAATAAAAATAAAATAAATTTGACTTGTTTGTGTACTGAATTTATGTCTAAAACTAATTTTTCACAATTAGTTGTTTAGTTTATGTATAACTAGTTAGATATTTGTTCTTATACTTTTAGTAGTAGTGTTAGTAACTGTGTATAAGCATTTAAAATTATTAAGTTCTAGTAGTGAATTCCTGATGATTTGGAATATTTTTTAAAGAAAACATTATTTTTTGTTAGAGCCTATTTTAAATTCTTTAGAGACTATTTCCTACACTTTTAAGCCTATTTTAGGCACCTAAAATTACATTTTAACGACCTAAAAATCCGTACCCTAGTGATTACGTTTAAAATTACGTATTTTTACATAAACAGAACACTTAAAGTAGAATTACATAGTTAATTTTCAAGCAATACTCGACGTCTACCATAATGACGAACTGTGCTTAGTCTTCAAACATTACTGCAGAGCCTTATTGAAGGATCGATCGTATTACGAACAAAAGAAACGTAATATTCTAACTGAACGATATAACATATGTTTTTTTTGGGGGGGGGCTAATAGCAGGTACTTGACGTTTCGTTATTCACCCATATGAACCCAGTTGTGTAGAGCATTTACCGACAAAATCGTTGCCCAAGGTGCGCAATAGGAGGCTGACCTACGCTACACCCGCGATGAGATGATGATGATGATGATGATGATGATGATGATGATGATGATGATGATGATGATGATGATGATGATGATGATGGAGATTTGGTGGAATGCCACAGGGGAACCGGAGCTCCCGGAGAAAACACCTGTGTTACGTGGACCACGGGCTTGCACAACACAAGTTTTTTTTAGTAGGTTATTTTACGACGCTTTATCAACATCTTGGGTTATTTAGCGTCTGAATGAGACGAAGGTGATAATGCCGGTGAAATGAGTCCGGGGTCCAACACCGAAAGTTACCCAACATTTGCTCATATTGGGTTGAGGGAAAACCCCGGAAAAACCTCAACCAGGTAACTTGCCCCAACCGGGAATCGAACCCGGGCCACCTGGTTTCGCGGCTAGACGCGTTAACCGTTACTCCACAGGTGTGGACCCAACACAAGTTATAAATCAGAGGTACACAGCTATGTTAAATTACCTGGAGTCCAAATTAAATTGTCATGTGTATACTTATATAGATTTTTATCATACAGAATTAACAGTAAATATATTGTGGAATCTTCTTTGTAGTTGATAGATATAGATGGTCACTGATTGGAGGTGACTTCCGCAATACGATCTTACATAGATAAGAATTGTATTTTAAGTGTGATCCCGAAAAAGCATGAAACACTCCAGTTTAGTCTTTTCTCTTTTTATCTATTTTTGGAAAGCTATTCGGAAGTTCTTTTGACAAAATCACCTATAATTAACTGTTTCACAATAATTACAAAATAGTGTCTGCATTTCAAATAATTATTCACCTGAAATATTATATAACTATCTACTGTATAAACTTACCTATTTAGCAATACTCCAACATATCTAATTAATTACCAAAGTAGCTATCGATCTATTTACCTAAGTGCGGTTCCTGTTTGCAATATTTCAGCAACAAAATCCAGTTTGTGCTGGAAACCGAAAGATCATCTTCAAATAATAACTGAAGTCGTTCATATAAATTTGTAATTTTAATGTCACATAAACCACTTTTCAACGCCAAATATGTAAAATTGGATTCGAAAATTGCTCGTACTAATATTTGTAGCACTCATTAAGCTTATTCTTTATAATTCATGCAAAATAACATACTAGCACTAAACTATTTTAAATAATTTCATGCATACAAAACGAATGGTGAAATTAATTTTGCGTAATATTCTACCATATTTGCATTTTATAATATGTGCATCAGATGTATTTACTGTACAGTAATTCCATCTATTGATCAAAATGAAAGGGAAATCAAATGGGTACAGTATCCGACTATTTCGCAGAGCAATTATCACACAAGCAAAGCAAAATGCAATTATGTGCATATTGTAACCTAACGAGTACACTAATATCTGCAAGAAAGGTTAAGGTCTGATAACCTAGAAAAGGAATCAGTTTCCATTGATGAGAAGGACCTATTCCATTTACGTATGTAGCGACAGTTTAAAAATCATAAATAAAAGTTGCTCTGAAGTAAACAATTGTAGTAGGTATACTGTCAAGAAATTTATTTATTTATTTATGTATTTATTTATTTATTTATTTATTTATTTACCTACATATTATTTAACTATATATTTATTCACTTCTCATTATATGTCATAGAATCATAAATACTTTCGACATAGTCAACAATAACTGGTAGGTGGAAAAAATTATACAGTTAAAACACAATATTCATCAAATCTAAAAATGTATTACTATTGTGAAATGCCTTCCGGGTCAGCCAACCAGGACAAGTCCTTTTAATGCATTCTTTTCAAGTTCAAAATGTTGTGGAGGCAGCTTATTGCATATTGTAAAAGCACTGATCATGTAATTTTTATAGTATTTGACAATATACATTTAGGAATGCCAAAGCAATCTTTCTTCCTGAGACTACAAGTACGTGAAGGACTTGTAATCTCATTAAAATTTCTCATTTTATAACAATACATAATAGCTTCAAGAATATACATTATATTCCAGTTATAGTTTGATTTCTTCTTTCATCAATAATGTTTTACTGTGGTTAATTGAAGACGAATTAGTTATGGGATTTTATTGCCCTTTTCTGAAATAAGAACATCTTGCACAATGTATATATTCATATATGAAAACTCTACGTCCTCATTGAATAATCAAGACTAAATGTAGTCTCCAATAATAGTTATCTTACATAAGTCTTTATATTATTAAAATATACGCTCTTATTTAATAACAGTAATAAGTGGCTTTGTTATTTATTTATTACTCATTAATAGAGCCCGGATGTTTAGGCATTTATTTTGGTTAAAATAGGCAGGCATATAGGCACTAAAAATAGTAAAATAAGCAGTGAAATAGGCATTTATTATTCATGAAAACAGACAAAAAATAGACAAATAAACTATCCCATACGGTACTCGCTTTCCTGGGTTACAGGTCACAACAAGATGCTTTTTTAAGTTGTCAACTGTTAAGTTGCCGCCTGTCAGAGAGAACGTTTTTCATAGTGGAAAAAGATCTTTCTGCTTCTACTGAAGTGATTGGAGCAAACTTAAAACAACTTATTTCAGAAGGACTGTCTCTACTTTCTTTCAGAGATCGGGAAAAACCGACTGTGTATTGTCTCAAAAAGATGGGTGTGAGAAGGGATTAGAGACTTCAAAGAACGCGTGACTTGTGCGTGCAAGCGACAACAGTAACGGGACCTGGAGACTTGCTTTTAATACTTCCCTCATCCCCTTTCTTTCGCTGGTAAATCCGAAGTGACCTGAGCACTGAGGGTTATATTGTTCAAACATCTTTCTTATGTGACATAAAAGATGAAATCGGTAGGGGAGAAAAGTTTACGACTTCTTGGAAACATATGTATTGCTAGAGAATAAGATTCTCAGCAAATATTTGTGTGAGGTGAATATATATTTTTAATTTGTACAACTGTTCTTTCTAATTTTTTATATAATTTATGTGCGGTTTATTTTAAATGCATTACAAATATATAAAATGTACAATAACGACGTAAAAAGGCTAAAAAAGGCATTTAACTTTAAAATAGGCAACGGGAGCTAAAAAATGGCAAAATAAAAATTGGGCCTATCGTCCCCAAATGTATGGAAACGTGTTTATCTCTAATAGGTCTTTCATACGTACACTCAGTTTATAAAAGGCATTTTGCCTAACATCCGAGCTCTATTCATTAATATAATATTCATTTACGTTCCAAACAAAAAAAGTATACATTTTATGGATGGTGTTATGAAAAAGTAAGCAGTGTACTTGGCGTAGTTAGAAATCTATGCGTAAAATGTGTGTGTGTTTATATCTAATGCCTACCCACTTCACTTGCGTGATTCGGGTTCCGCATATTGCGGATAGATGACAGGACTGTGAGCCATTTTCAAGTTGCACGCCACTTCGACGGGTCACGCTTAGCATTATGTGTGTCTGTAGAGAGTTATGTCGTATACTAGGGTGAATGTATGTGTAAGTGTTCGTGTAAGCGTACAGTAGTGTAGATAATAGGTGAGGATTACGATGAAGATGAGGAAACCCGGTGCCGGCACATAGTCTACTCCTGTCGAATAGCACCAGGAGAACCTTCAGTCTTAACGTCCCCGTCCGATGGACGAATCACTAACAACATATGCACTGCGGAGAGATTTAGGATTTAATCGAGGCATATTGGTGCACAATCTAGTGATCAGCAGTTGTGCACTGCCATCTCTCCTAGTCCCGAGGTAGAAATTTAACATAACCCCGCCGGGAATCGAACCCGGGCCGGCTAGTCTGGAGGCAGATGCGCTAGCACAGAGCTAACTCGGCGAACTAAGTGCAGGATGTTTAATCTATATTACCTCATAATTAAAAAATGTTTGACGTCACGATCTCTGTTCAAAAATACTTCCTGTAATAGTTATTTATACAACTAGTGGGATATGAGAATCATTACCGTTCGAATGTGCCTTGCAAGAACGAGGCGTAAGCCGAGTTCTGTAATTACATGAGTGCGTTATCCGCGTTTGTTTAACAATGCGTTTAATGCGTTCCTGATACGATCGTTGACTAAATGCTATATGTAAATGATTACCACATTCAGTGCAGTAATGAATACCATTACCGCACTCAGAGTGGTAATCATTTACATATAGCACTCAGTGCGGTAATCAATTTACATATCGCACTCAGTGCAGTAATGAATGCCGTTACCATGATGATATGACGATGGATAAGTATCCATTATCACACTAACGCGGATAAATTATTTATCTGATAATGCCGGAGAATCTCATTATGTTTATTTATCCACTACTATTACTAAACCACATATTTAAATCTTTTTTTTTATTGGGAGTAAGCTCTGAATAAGTCGCGTCTGTGGCTTAGCACTAACGCACCGCTCTTCCATCCAGGGAGCTCAGATTCTATCCCCGACCTGGTGGTGATGGAATTTATGGGTCATATTCTTAGCGCGGGCTTCCGGTGGATGATCAGCGAACTAACGTTTTTCGTATTTATAAACCAGTGTTATCGACATGATATGATATGAATCCTGTACAAGTAACCAGTCGATAGCCGGGGCTAGTTTAGCACGCTCGTAGCGCGGGCTAGCGAAATGTCTATGTATAGCACCCTATGGGTTTATCAGGTACTCGTCTGGGGATGGGATCTGGTTCTTTCAGGGCTGAGGACCTGTCTGTCAGCATCGGATTTACGACTGCCATCCATGCCACTCGTTGGACTTTAACAATCGTCGCATATGTATGTCCACAATAGGCCAGTGAGTGCCTTAATTGCATAGATCGTTAAAAAAGTATATATATATATATATATATATATATATATATATATATTTTAACGATGTGACTTGTATATTAATTGTTGACATGCATCGTAATTAACGAATACAACACCTTATATGGTTACTATGCGAACAATAGTAATATGCGTTACAAGAGCGGTATGTTGAAGTTTTCATGTTCGAGGAAAAGTTTGAAAAAGCGAAACGTAGTTCAGCTTTTTTAATTTCCGAGAATTGAAAGAAAACATACCGCTCGTGTATCGTACATTATTTTGTGCGAAGATCGTTTATTACATACCTGAAAGAGGAATTTCTAAGTAGTTGCAATGAAATCTCCATCTTGGTTTCTGTTCAATGACGGCAATTTTGGAAAACAAAAATATCTATCTTCAACATTGTTGCTTTAAAATGTTTTCTGTGTTTACTATACTCCAGCAGGCCGTGATATACGTCTGTCTTTTTTCCCCCCAGTCTATAAATGCGAACTTAAAACCAAAACAAACGGCTTCCTTAATGTTACATGCATCACGAAATGCAGTAACTTTAGTGGAGTTGTAGAGTTTACTTAATTTTTGCAAATATTTAAAAACAATAATTAACAGTGCAATTTAGGTGAAATTCCAGTGGTAAGTTTCCAATTTATAATTATTACTATATTGAATGTCTCTAAAAATAATATGTTAAAAGACTAAAGCAGTAAAATCAATATGTCACTTAAGCGGTAAGAAGAGGGAAATTGTTATGTGTGTTCGGTTGGGAATACTGAATGTGGAATTTTAGACTTACCGCGGGTTGGTTTTGTGCGGAAACCAAGCAAATACGCACGATCTCGCACAAAAGAAAATGCAATGCTGTTATAGTTATTAAATAAATCACACGTGCGGTAAGTGAAACTATTACAAAGCCAACTTTTATTTTGAAATACTAAATTATTAAATGTTGTTGTCGCATCTGCATTAACAGTCTTTAAATTGAAAGTATTCGTGTTCTTTAAATCTGTAGAACATAACGGCATTGCTACATTTGGCGATATTCCTATATTATCGCTTCCATTACGCAAAATCTTGTCCGCAAACTAGATTTTGCTTTGTAGAGAATTCTCAACGTATTCCTCTGCCACATTAGACGATTTCCACCAACCATGCTTTTTGAGTGATGGATTGTCAGCACCTGTATCTAGACTACAAACAAAGTTGCAGACGTTCTCCTGAAAGCATGCCCCGTGAAAGAAATAGGAAAAAAAAATGTTATGTTTTATTTAACGACGCTCGCAACTGCAGAGGTTATATCAGCGTCGCCGGATGTGCCGGAATTTTGTCCCGCAGGAGTTCTTTTACATGCCAGTAAATCTACTGACATGAGCCTGTCGCATTTAAGCACGCTTAAATGCCATCGACCTGGCCCGGGATCGAACCCGCAACCTTGAGCATAGAAGGCCAGCGCTATACCAACTTGCCAACCAGGTCGACGAAAGAAATAGGATCTTATAACAAAATAAGCCAACAATTTCCTATTGATCTTCAAAAGGTTTGCATGTCACCATTTTTGCAATGTACTATATACAATTCATACGTTTCTTTATACTTCTGCGGTACTAAACTATCACATCCGGATCTAAACGCCTCTTCTACATCTTCTGGCACGTTATTTATCTAATATTTATTCCATAAATAAATTAATATCTAGCTATTCCAGCATGGGAATATGGTGTCAAAGTAAATAACAGTTGTTATTTATGTGAAAATAGAAGTACCGACATACTTCCATAGCAACGACAGTCAATTTATGTTTTGATTTTTACTGTTTTAATCCCACTACTCTTTTAATATTCCAATTAATACTGATAATGTCCATAGCCCAAAAAATAGTGTAAAATATGCGTTAAGTGTGTAACAGAATCTCGGAAACTGAAAAAATTCTGCTTCGCTTCGTTTTTCCAAATTCTTTCCTCGATTCTGTTATAATGCACTTACAACACTTACATCGTAATATACTATTCAAGGAAAAAAAAACACTATCAAACGTCCCTTGTAACTATTTAAGTATGGGTTAATAAAATGTAAGTGTACAATAAACTTTTGAGTAATACAATTTTTCTGAATTGCATTATTTGAAACAATTTAGTTCATTTCTAAAGTAATATTTCATATTTTTTAGCAGTAGGCCCCAGATCGTAACCAAAGAAACATCATTTGGCTTTTAAATAAACGATTCACACATTTATGTAGGGAGAAAAGATTTCAAGTTCTACTAAGTTGTCCCTGCTTCTATATGGTTCCATAATGGATTGAGGTTTAACAAGATAACAGAGGGGACATTTTGTTAGGGTATGAGAATACAGACAGAAATAAGATTCGAACTCAAGACATGCAAGGTGGGATGTCAGTAATTTGTACATTGGAAATCCGGACTACCGTCAAGACAGGGTTTTAACCCTTATTTAATTGCTTATTATAAGTTTCCCCCAGAAAGAATACAGATTCCTTTTGGACGAGGCAATGTCTTTTTCTGCTTTATTCAATACAGAGTACTGGATGAATCATAACACGTGGTTCAATAACGCAACCAGTTCCATTTCTATAGGAGTCTTCTTTCTCGTCAGAACTGTACGGATTAGCACATGCTACTGGACAGACAGGGTGCAGTGAATATAAACCGGTGTCTATACTTGATGGGACAGGCATAGCGCATTCCAACAATAACGTAATGTTAAAACGGTCATAATACAAGGATCCTGTGGTCATCGTTGAATAGGATTGGCTATGACCTGAGAAACGTGTTATGCACTTAAAGCGAATATCCTGTTTGTATTTTCCTCCACCTTAAAAGAACCGGACTTTTAACATACTTCGCGAAACAACAAAACAATGCCAACTTTTTCGCAAAACTCAGCCATATTTGATGACGTAAATTTTCTATTGTTTGGAACTAAGGAAAGCTTCAGGTGGCTGAAGCCAATGTTTCCTGCATTACAATTCCCATAGGTATGACCAGTCCTCATCAATCACACTTGCAAATTCTGCTGGGAAAGTTCTACACGAAAGCTTCCTAACTAGGAGATTGTGATTCATAATTGTCACTCCCAAACACAAGAGTCGGGTGGAAGAAACACAATAGGCAAAACAATTCTAACAATAACGCCCCTAAAATTTGATCCATGAAGAATGACTTCTATTGTGCAATATCACAGGAACAAACACAACTGCAAACGGAATAAAAGTAAATAATATAATATAAAATAGGACCTCCAGAGAATTAGATCTAGGAACGAAATACAGAAATAATTCGATATGCAACAATTTCTCTTAGCCAAATGTATTTCCATTTATATTAATTTCGCCATCTAATTTGTCATTTCTATATAATACAAAAACTCACGAAACATAATTATCTGTGTATTATTTAAGTGAAGAGTGACAATGTATGTTTTTTATTTCAATTAAAGATCGGTTAATTTTTAAACTTCAAATTATGTTACATTCACGAATGTATTGAGTTTTGATACTAATCATCAATAAAGTAGCTGAAATTACTATACATAGAAAGACAGAAAAAGAGCTGATGGCATGCTGAAAACACTTTTTCGGTATCGGGAATGCTTAAAACTTATTTTGGCAAAAATTTCGAAAGTTTTTTTTTCTCCAGCATGAGATAACTTCGTAAAAAAAGAAGGAAGGATTACGGCAGTTGAAAAGTCTGGTTGGTATTTGATGAAAGAAGCATAACATGAAAAAGTTATAGTATGAAATATATACAACAGAACCTGTCGAAACAGCCACTTATACTCAATAGACCTAAGCAAATAGTCAACGATTTCCAGAACCGATTTAATTTCCCATAAAACCTTTGTAAATATCTCTTCATTTCATGATAACTTTCCACAGGAATTAGACATTGTTGAATTCAGTCTGTCTGTCCGGGTGGTTATGTTGCAGGGTCATCGAAACGGGGCAAATCACATGACATTTACCGGTACTTACTTAACGGGACCGTTTTATTTAAATTATTCTAAACAGTTGCATAATATTACGTAGACGTCCAATTCTGAACAGCAAATATTTTCAAGAAATAGCTAAGATTGTCCAGTCACAAGCCTTTACAGAGGAGTCAGCAGAAACAGGTAGGGGAAGCCGAGATGCGACATAACCAATCGGACGAACAGTACACAAAGGACGCGAGTTAACCTGCATACCATTATCACAACCACTGTCATCATCATAAACATCATTATTTATCTTCCTAATACTGGGAAATTTTATCCATTTTCTTTTCATTGTTGTATGGTTTACGAACTATTATAAAATATTTTCAAGTAGCAGGACTTTCAGATCACGTGGTCAGTGAGATACTAAACTTCGGTAAAGGTAGTCGAATTTTTTTATTTTCTGTCCAATTGCAGGGCCCCTAACTTGAGTTTTTCGCTCCGATGCTACGAGCCTGGCTCATAGATGTCGCTAGTGCAGAGAGCGTAGACTGTCTCATTTCGTCAGAAACTATCAAGAGTGCACCACAGGCGGTGGATCTATGTTACACTCGTAATGAATGAATGAATTATGGTGATGATGGAGAATTGTTAGGATGCCACATACACTAGCACTGAGCCACCGTGGCGGTCGTTCGAATTTTAATAATGTATTTCAGGAAGCGTTTTAGCTGTTTCATTCATCACAGTTGGCTTTCAATGGATTACTAAATGACGATTATCTATTTAACGTATACTTTCAACTGCAGAAGGTACTCAGAGCTGAAGAAATGATGATATCCTGATTTGTGATGATGACATGGCTTTACTAAGGTAAAAAAAAGAAGATTAGTGAATAGTATTTTCCGATTTAATAAGTGAACAATATTAGTGAACTGGTAAAAGATCAAGAAAAGAGTATGTGGAAAGATTAATAACAAGACATCAGAGTAACGAAGGTGTGAATAGTAGGAATTATTTGATGGTGTATTTAAGTTATTATAGCGAATAGTGAACTGAATAACGAATCGGTTATAGAAGTGAACTGCTATAAACAGTAAAATATATGTGAACTAGTGAATAAATAATGAATACCAAAAACAAGGTAGGATAATATTAAATAGACGATGGACTGAGCAGCAAGAGGGGAGATACCTAGTGAGATCAGGGAAGTTTTAATAAAGTATACTGCAAAGAAGTGTTATTTGTAATGATTGTTAATGGTGGCATGTGATATGAATATAAACTAATGAGCGAAAATAAATCGCTTGCAGTTAGATGACATTGTCTTATCTCGGTGATATCGCGGTTAATATGCTTGCCGTTGATTTCAAGGTCCGCATGTTCAATCCCGGTCGATGGCGATGAATTTTAAAAGGCGATAAAATCATTACCATGGCTTCTCCGAGATAAGAATTGAAACTGTGGGTACCGTGACGTAAATTTATGTCACATAAAAGTATAGGTCATTCGTTATCTCGTGAAACCAAATGCATTCGTGCGCCGTAGCTCATAATAAGAACCATATGGAGGGGATAAGCGAGCTAGATAGCTACGAGGGAGGGAAGCTTCTGAATTCACTTTTTCCTTCCTCTCACGCGCAGTTAGGTTTCACCAGATACCGAATGACCTATACCCTGTGTCTGATGAAGGGATGCAGGCAAAAATTATCCGCTATATCTCTCCCATATTGAATCTCAACGCTGAATAATGTCTACAGTCGATAGCGTCTTTAAATTAAATACCACCACCGCCGCCATTACTGAGACAAAATTTATTGACGGTATTGACTTTTGGATGATGAGTTTTAATTTGTGAAGAGAAGTGTGTTGCGAAGACAGAGCTACAACTTTATCAAGAAGTTTTGTTGCAGCGTTGCTGTTGTCCAGAGATTAAAATTAAGATACAGTCCGTGACTTAATTATTGATTGTTACCAATTTATATGGCGTTGTTAGCAGAAGAGGAAATAATATTAAAGGATCTGCTACTGGAACTAAATGACAGCTATGAGCAGTATGGGATGAAGATAAATGCAAATAAGACGAAGAGCATGATCATAGAAAGAAAAATACAGAAGATAAATTTGCGAATTCTAAATGAGGCAGTAGAGCAAGCTTCATATACTTGGGGTGTACTACAAGCAATAACATGAGCTGCTGCCAGGAAGTCAAAAGGAGGATAGCAACGGCAAAGGAAGCTTTTAATAGAAAAAGGAGCATCTTCTGCGGACCTCTGGAAAAAGAACTAAGGAAGAGACTAGTGAAGTGTTTTGTATGGAATGTGACATTGTATGGGATAGAAACATTGACATTAAGACGAAGTGAAGAGAAGCGAATAGAAGCATTTGAAATGTGGATATGGAGAAGAATGGAGCGTGCGAAGTGGACAGACAGAATAAGAAATGAAGCTGTGTTGGAAAGAGTGAGTGAAGAAAGAATGATGCTGAAACTGATCAGGGAGAAGAAAGGAAATTGGGTGAATGTCTGGCTGAGAAGAAACTGCCTACTGAAGGATGCACTGGAAGGAATAGTGAACGGGAGAAGAGTTCGGGGTAGAAGAAGATAAGAAGATATCAGATGATAGATGACATTAAGATATATGGATCATATGAGGAAACAAAGAGGAAGGCAGAAAACAGAAAAGACTGGCGTAAGCTGGGTTTGCAGTGAAAGACCTGCTCTTGGGCAGAACACTAAATGAATGAAATTAATGACTCCATTCTATAAACATGATATTTTATTCAAATAAAATTAAAATGCGAGATAGAAGACAATTTTATATTTTAATTTTTATTCACTGGAGCATGCTAGTACAAGCTGTGTCCTGTAATGTTGGAACATCAGAGAGGCAATCAAGATATTACAAACTTCGTTCTTATTTTATACAAAAAACTAATCGCAAGATCTATGCTAAATTGCTTAAGCGGTTAGAACATGAAGGGGTGGGAATGGAGAACAGCGAATATTTTATAATAGGGTAGAATAGTTAATATCGTTTTTATTTATTATTATATTGATTACTGTACTATGGTAGATTAAGAATATTTTCCTTTTACTTAGTAATATTTTGAATGTAGATTAATTCCTACTTTGTTTTTAATTTTAGGTTGAGGTTTCTTCTGCGAAGCGAACATCGACGAATATCAAACTTCGCCATACTCGACAAATTTGAATCGAATATAGCGCCTGTAATGCACGACGCTAGTACGAGCTGTATAGATTTGGCATTTTATATCGTTTAAATCACAATATTTCGAAGATCGAATCTACTTTCGTCTACAGGTAAAAAAAGTGAGAAAGATATCTTACTCGTTGGGGTCGTTACAAATTGATAAGTCTGGGTAACTATCAGTACACATTTTAAATTACCCATCATTATTTTCTCCCTCATTTAAAGAAGGTACTGATGTATATTTCTCAGGAAAGGTATAAATACGAACCTTTTTGAAGTAGCCGCCATGTAAACGCATGTGCCCGTTCAACGCTGGAATATTCTTGAATTTCCTATGGCACAGGTTGCATTCAACGGGCTTGGGATCTTGTTGCTGCGGCTGCTGTTGCTGTTGTTGCTGCTGTTGCTGTTGCTGAGGCTGTTGTTGCTGTTTCGCTGAGCCCGCGCTGTTAGCGCCAACCCCCGACTGGGACTGACCGTTGCTGCCGCCATTCGCCTTGTTGCTAGCACCAACGCTCGTATTCTGCAATCACACAATCAATTAATTAATCAATAGGCCTAATCAACATTTTTAATTTTAATATTGGCGATAAAAATTAATAGCAATTATTATAAACTATAACATCAATCATATGCGTCCAAGGGACGAGTCATATCACAAGCAGGTCGCTTATGATCAGCTTGTGGTTATATAGATCTACCTACCTACGTAATGCGCTAGTCATCCGCAATTAGCCTGTAACTTCTGCTCTCCCGTATTGACAAATTAATCTCCCGGATTTAGAGGAGATCGCATAATTTTCGTTTTTAATCTTGTTTCCATCCCATTGTAATTATTAATATTAAAAAAAGATATCCCCTAACTAATTTCTATCTTCCGCATTTGATCCTCGCAGGATTACAGATCTGATCTTACATGTGCTGTGACTGTCAAGAATGATGTAAGACGTTCAGTGCAATATTTCGCCGTTATGGCTGAGCGCTTGGTTACATAGGCCAATAGTAGAGTTCCTTTATATTTATATTATTATTATTTTAATGTTCAGGCACTTGACATACTGTCATTCGCCGTATTTTTATATCATAACAGGTAAAAGGTGAGACAACGGAAGCCGCATTGATTGTACAATGATCCAGAAATTGGTTTATACTACTCGTATGTACAGTAGTGGCAAAAAAAAAACCGGACCGACCCTTGTAGTTGATTTCATAGCCTTGTTCACTCCAGAGCACGACAGACTGGTAACTAAGACTTTCGTGGTTCGAATCCTGCCTGGGAAGGAAACTTTTTTTTTTTTTGTTCCTTATTCAAATTTATTCCCAATACTTTTCGATTGCTGGTAAAATTCATGTTCTGGGTATAATAAGTTAATTAAGAAGTAAAATATCGCTATATTACAACCTACATATGTATAGGCCTTACATAAGTTTCACATTGGTACGGATAATAATCTTTATACGAAATACAAAGTGATCAAATGAATTCCTTGAGAAGAATAAAAGGCTGCACAAGAATGAACAGTATAAATAATAGTAAGATAATAAGAACAGAGCTATAGATAAATTCAATTAATTATAAAAGATTACCGACGAGTTTTAAATTTCATTTATTGTGCAAATATGTCTAATTTATTAATTTTTACTGTATATAATTTTAATGAAATGACTATGAAGATCAAATTATACTAATATAGCCTGTTGTAGATTTATTTACTGGTACTATGTTATATAATTGTACACATAATATAATTTATATATATATGTAATAGTATATGAAACAATATATCACTAATATTTATTCTTTCGTCAATATGCAACTTTAAAGCCCTCTCCCCTCGTGTGAGATGGTCTCGTCCTATGCTTTCATTTGTTTTTTACGACACTCCCCCTCACATGATATAGAATTGGAGATACGTACGTAATCCATAGATATAAGCTTACATATTATTACAATACATCACAACCGAAAAACGGGGAGATTTAATGTGTAAATATACTGTGAGGTCGGAACAGGAAATTTGTCTCTTTCGTAAAATGCAGACTTCTTTAAATTAGCAATAGAACGAAGAGCAACATGTATAATACATGCTTTCCTCTTTACTTTCTCCACTAAGGCAATGTCTGGCTTTAAATCTATTGTCCTGCTATCACTATTTGTTTGTCCCATTAGAGTACGACTGCGCTGATATTAAGAACTGGAGAGGGATTTAAAAAAATACGGTAGGTATATAGTAACTGATTTAAATGCTTTCAATAATTTCTAATAGTTGAATTTTCAAATTTCAACTAATGGCGTATTATTATTATTATTATTATTATTATTATTATTATTATTATTATTATTATTATTATTATTATTACAGACTAAACATTACAAGTATAATAAAAGAATGTATACGGCAACTATAAATTTACGTTGGTGATAGAAGAGATTTCAAACTGTAACCTGAAATCGTTTTACCAGAAACAAGAGTTCCTGGAAACATGAGAGGAAGATGGGTGAGAGGCAGTGAAGCGGAACACCTTCACATTCCTCCTGGAATTTTTACACAGATCATCTAAGCAGCAGAGAGTCTATTCATCAAACGAGATTGTGCGGGTGACTAGGTAACGAAACATACCTATACGCCTCTCCAGACAGATAAAATATTTCGGACAAAAGAATCCATTAAACTCTCGGTTCAAGAATCTTTATATCCTCTAGCCTGAAGGTCAGTGACTGGAAAATTCAGTGATATGTACAGTACTGCTCCACAAATTGCGTTCATAACAGAAATATTTCAATTCTGCAAGGAAAGATACTAATTTCACAGTCTAGTATATACAGTCACGAAGCTTGCGTTTATGAGGGTACTAGGAACAATAGACTGTGCAGGTACTGTTTCGCATTGTCTGTAATGAGGCGATAGCAGCGATCCTAGTGGTTAGCAACTATCTATGGATGCATATTTACTATGTATTGAGCTTCGTGACTGTAAATACTAGACTGTGCTAATTTCACGAAGAAAACCCAGTTTTATTTTCGGATGTTACTATTAATAAAATCTCGCTAATGTGGACCGGGCTTGTTGATTTAGGCCATTTAGAGAATGTTAATGTAAGGATTCCTTCTATAGCCTACCTCTTTTCATGCGACTTAGTTCATGCAGGTCGCTGCTTTTAGCTGCCCAGAACAACACGAGATATTAGCGCCTAAACAGCGTTACCGGTATCAACAGTAAAGGCAGAAGAAATAGGAGGGTTTTTGGTCTTGTGCGGAAACTACTCACTCCACACATTCTCTAGCGGTTTATGACCTGAACAAAGAGACCTTCCTGTTGCTGCGTTCGAATTATAGTTTTTGACAAGTGCTCGTCTGTTATACTACTGTGATATAGATTGTTCGCAAATATATAAGATATCATAATAATCAGTATTTTCAAATACTAATACTCATAATAAACAGAATTTTTAAACACTAATCATCCAAGTAATCGCTATCATGTCTCAGTCCAGCCCTGATATCAGAAGCCATACTAAAGGCGTTATTTATCAAGTTTACTGTTTCTTGAAAGAAGTTAAAGATTGTGAGGACGCAGACAGCTACTGCCAAGGCGTGTGGTGTTTCTCTACGATCGGTTCAGAGAATTTGTGCAGAACGATTGTTTAGACAAATTTATTGTGTTATTTTTTGTTAAGCTAAGCCATTCTTAAGTGTGCTTCTAATACAGAAGTATCCTTTTATTACGAAACTTGTTCATGTTATAATAACGTGTAAGCCTACACAAAGTAAAAATATATTAATTTTTTACATTTTAATTTTCTCATAATTCACAAAGTTGATAACTGTATAAACATTATTTTGTATTTACTATCTCAATACAATATTCTGAAAACATAAAAAAATACTTGTGTGTAATGCTAAATATCTGATTTCTCTTATTAGGTTTATATTACACTATAATAATTATTACATTTATGAAATGAATAACTTGCGAAATATTATAAATTCTATCTAAAATCTGAATAGTGTAATATGTTACTATTCAGCGATGAATGCAATGGAGGGGTAAAGAGAACTGGCCACCATACCAATTATGTCTTGTCTTAGTTACCTCATGAGTGATGCCCTGTTGTTGTCACTTATGAGTTTCAGACCTGTGTTCGGACAGTTGACTAAACAAAACAACAATATTCAGTAAATCAGATATTTGTAATTACTAGAAATCACGTTACTATTTTCTTTTTTCTTTTAAGTTTTTCTATAGTGCAAAACATGTCAATGGAGGAGTAAGTTACTTGGGACAGGACTATACACCAAGCAGGTTCTGAGGGGTAAAGGAATCTGCCCCTAGTATAGTTATGTTAAGACTCAGTCGCTGTTAGTTATAAGTTAAATTTTACTTGTGCCCAGACGAAATATTGTAGCCACGATGAAGATGAGACGTATGAACAATGTCGCGTTAAAAATTATTATAATGTTCAAGTACACAAGTGTTTCACTAGTCAACTGCAAGATATGAAATAAGTGCTACTACATTGCAACTGGAACTTTGTTCATTATACTGAACTAATTGAACACATTTTCTAGCCATTCTACTTGCAATGGTTAAAACTATGACGATACACAGAATCCGAGGTTTTAGGTTCGAATACTGCATAGAACATGCATAAATTTATACGTTAACAATGCGATTTCGTCTTAGGTGGAAATCCGTCTTCGCTCTCATCGTACTTCACGTTACAGCAGTCCATTGTGTCCGACTGGGTTTATGGTAGTCACACTAGATTTGTGAAAACTCTAAAACAATGACTTAACAAAATTTTAGTGTCGGAAACAGAATACTGTAGATACCCGTAGGTTCCTTTACTTGTCTTTGCTAATGTTGAAGGGGATGCATAAATCCTGCAGTAATTATTCGATGTTTCTGATTTTATTGCATGGTACAAAAATCCAATAATGTAACTAATTTACGTTTTTTCTGTATAATTCATAAAAAAATTAGAGATGCGGAGATTAATAAGTCGCAAGTTAAATTAAACTGTAATTTAACCCGATCGTTAAATAATGTAAGGCGACGTAAGGCCTCATATTTAAGACAATTCAGCTTACGAATGGATAGGCTATCATTTTTGACTTGGTTATTTAACGATGCTTATCAACTACGGAGTTATTTAACGTCGATAGAATTGGTGATAGCGAGATGTTATTTGGCGAGATGAGTCGAGGATTCGCCATGGATTACCTGACATTCGCCTTATTGTTTGTGGAAAACTTCGGAAAAAAGCTCAAACGGGAATCCAACCCAAGTCCGAGTGCAACTCCGGATCAGCAGGAAACGCGCTACCGCCTGAGCTAAACCTGTGGCTATGGATATAACCTGTGATAATGCAAAACAAACAGTGCTTAACTTAATGGAAGCCACCGGCGTGGCTCAGTCGGTTAAGGCGCTTGCCTGTCGGTCTGAAGTTGTGTTCGGGCGCGGGTTCGATCCCCGCTTGGGCTGATTACCTGGTTGGGTTTTTTCCGAGGTTTTCTCCAACCGTAATGTGAATGCAAGGTAATCTATGGCGAATCCTCGGCCTCATCTCGCCAAATATCATCTCGCTATCACCAATTCTATCGACGTTAAATAACTCCACAGTTGATACAGCGTCGTTAAATAACCAACTAAAAAACTTAATGCAAAACAAACAGTACTTAACAGAAGTCAAGTAAAGTAGTGTACGGCATGTTGCATAATTCTATTGTAATTTAAGATATCTCGAGCTAATTTAATATAGTTTATTGTTAGACAATGACGCAGCCAGAATTTGGTTCTTGGGGAGGAGAAAGTCTAAATTTGTTCTTTCAATAACTGACTACAATACATACGGTAAAAAAACTTTAAATTATCATTACTAGGGCCGTGACATCGATATGTTTGTATTAGATTGAAGGTGAACACACGATGCCGGAGAATGTAGTCGACGTGTTTCAAGTACAGGCAGCGGAAGCGGATTTGACACACGCCTAAGCAAGCACGTTCCGTGTTTTGTATGTGATTATTGCGTATTATAAAATCAAGACAATAGGCCTACAATCATTGTATATAAGGGTTAATATCGGAAAGGTCTAAAATGCTAGTGAGGTTGAGAATAATTGTTGAAAATCATAATTTACTTAAATTATCACAAATGTGGTAAAACATAAGTCTGTAAAGATGATTACTTTTTAATATTTAGAGCTTTGCATTACAGTTTTAGAATGTCGAAAACATATAGCCTATAGGTACAATTTTGCTTTCCCTATATTTAACTGTTATATTAATTTATTTATCACATCTATTCCGTACCTTACTTTTCTTGCATGTTGTTTGCCTGATTTCGGTAACTGCTGCAATAAACAACAACATTCATTTTCAAAGTTTCAAATGAAAATGACCGCCGAGTGTCGGATAGTATAACCTTGTATGCGGAAAAACTGCGTTCAACATCGGTCGAAACCAAGGGCGAGTATGTAAAATATTTCACATCATCCATTTCTATAGCAAGTTGATAACAATTGCACTTGTCATCTGACAAAACTCTTGCAATTTTGCATAATGAATTGAAACCACTTTTTTTTTGTATTACTGTGTTCATTTTCGCACACACCTATTTGCTTATATCATCTTGCAGATCATTCACTTTTGAGACGAGATTATTTACCATCGAAATTTGCTCCACCAATTTCACACCAGTCTTTTCGAGACATTCGCTTGTAGAAAGGAGAAATCCAAAATTAGATTAAATATATTCACACTGTTTTTTAATATTTGGGTCACAAAGAAGAGTTTGGGCATTACTTATGGAAGCTGCATCGTTTCCGTCAAACATCTGTATGACTCCTTTTATCCTCATATACAATGATTGTATTGTCTTGATTTTATAATAAGCAATAATCGTATACAAAACACGGAAAGTGCTTGCTTAGGCGTGTGTCAAATTCGCTTCCGCTGCCTGTACTTGAAACACGTCTGGCATACTGTACTGTGTTCACCTTCAATCGACCTGAAACTAATACAAATATATCGATGTCACAGCCTTAGTTATTACCGTACTTATAGTTGCAGTTTGAATAAAACAGAACTTCTCATTGGGCTAAATAGGTCCCCAACTAAAGCAAATAGAAATTCATTTGCTGCAGAGTCCACATAGACACATACTATATGCGGTTATGCACATGCGTTATCACGACATGCGAGTACCAATAAAAAACATTTAAGTTTCGCTGCAGTTCATTTCAACGCATTTTACCTTTGGACATAGGTTTCATTTCATCGCACTTCTGAACTCAATATGTTTGGTTTGGTTGCAAACACTATACGGTGTATTCTACCGATACATTAGTCTATCTCGTAGGCAAAGAGCGCCTTTGTTTGGTCTTAGTGATGGCATATAGTAGGCCTAGGACATTTGCATTTTTGTGTAGTAGTTAGGGAATTAACGTGGCTTCAGTAATTATAGGTCCAGAGCATTTTGGCGAATTTATTTTAAACAAAATATTCTTTTAGAGATCTAATTAAATGCGTATTTAAATGTGATAACATTTAATAAATAAATGTCCTTTTAGAGTTTTTACGTAATTGTGTATATTTTAACGAGTTAAGATTTTATAAACATGTATTTTGATATAATAAAAAATAACAGAGAACAAGACGTGAAAGTATACAGTGAAACATACCATGAGAAATAGAAATAGAAATTATTAAATGTTGATAAAACAGGGTGTCATGATCATGAAAACATTTCATCATATCTGTCTGTGATGTGCCAGAATGTAGGTTGACTGTGTTAATATCTGTGGTGGTGTGAGTTTTATATCTATTGGCATTTTGTCACATGTAGACATTTTATTTTTAAGTATTGTTGCCGCTTTCTTACATTCTACTTAGTTTGTAGGTATTAAGTTAAATTCAGTAAAAGTCTATTTTAATGGTATCGGATAATTTAATATTATGATTTAATCGTAGTCATTGTACTATTATTAAGTTATTATTTAATTTTATTCTATGTCACTTTATTTATATTGAATTTCAATTATTTCAATAATTTGTTTGCTATTCTACTCTATATAATTCATGTTTATGGCAGTTAAATTTATAACTTATAACTTTGCAGTCTGCCATGTACTTCACTTGTCTCTTATCCTACTGTGTGAATGTTCTTTCATATCATCTTCACATCTCTCACTCAGAAGCCAAACATGATAGATGCTGCCTTCAGAGCCAGCCTTGAACTTCCGTTTGTCAATAATTAATATGCTCGAAAATAAAATACGAGTACGTTAATAAAGTAGCTCCGATATGTAGCCTACTGCCACCATCTTACACTAACAAGCAAACGTTCTCATGGGGAGCAGATAAAAAAAGTTACTTTTTTTCTTTCACCGTGTTAATAACGTCAAAACAAGTGCTTATACAAATTTTGACCACTCGAGCGCAATTACGAGGGCCGTAAAATAGTCTCCCCGGGGCCGTTTACAGAAAGAAAACACAATTTCATGGAAAGCTTTATTAGAACAGATATGTTGATTTATTTTTCAACATATTCCCCACCGGAATTGAGACATTTTGATATAGTGGGATCAACTCTTGTTCCCTGTTTCGTAGAAGTCTGCTGCCTGCGTCTGCAACTCTCTGTTGATCCCACAGTATGACAAATGTCTCAATTCCAATGAGGAATATGTTTAAAAATAGCCCAACAGGTGTATCTGTCCTAATAAATTTTTCCAATGAAATTGTGTTTTCTTTCTGTAAACGGCTCCAGAGAAACTTATTTTTATGGCCCTCGTATTTGCGATCGAGTGGATTATTTTACGACGCTTTATCAACAGCTTAGGTTATTTAGCGTCTGAATGAGATGAAGGTGATAATGCCGCTGAAATGAGTCCGGGGTCCAGCACCGAAAGTTACCCAGCATTTGCTCATATTGGGCTGAGGGAAAACCCCGAAAAAAAATCTCAACCAGGTAACTTGCCCCGACCGGAAGTCGAACCCGGGCAACCTGGTTTCGCGGCCATTTGCGATCGAGTGGCCAAAATTTGTACAAGCACTTCTTTTGACAAAGAAGAAAAGAAAAGAAAAGAAAAGAAAAACAAAATTTTTTTATCTGCCCTCATGAGAATGTTTGCTTGTAAGCGAACGGATAGCAATAGATTCAGGTCGGTTTAATTAGAAGAATTAACTTAATGTAAACAATATAAGCCGTCATAAAGACAATATTAGACCAGAAAGGGAGAAGAGAACCAAAGAAGTGATCAGATAAATGACACGTGAAGGATAAGTTAATAACGTTCGTTCAGATTGTACTCGAGTAGCTTGAGGATAGATCATATTTACGTAAACTTCTATAATGAGGAAGTTTTGTTTCCAGTTACATTAAGACACTATGATGATTGCTAAGCCGGTAGCCGTCTGTTCGCTTGCAGGCGTCGCTAATGACCCATATCCGTGGATAACGCGAAGAATATTCCGTTATCAGGTGACATCGAAGTGTCACATAACCACAACACCGACACTTTTCCGAAGTTTTCACGGCTGATGCTGAAATACATACTTAATCTCCGGTAATTTTTTATTTCAACGTCGTTCGTCCATGAAATTAGGAAAATTCCTGACGCTTCTAGTTATTAGGATGATTTATTTTGGGAAACTTAAGAGGCTTAGCAGTGGCACTGGGGGGTATTATTCCTTCATACCACGGGCTCTCCCTCTTCCCTCGCAACTTCCAAGTAATCACTTGGCAACAAAATAAAATCGCTTATGCCGTGCTGAGAGGAGGCGATGGCGAAGGGCCCCGTACAGGGACAGTGACGTATGCAGAGATTCGTTGTCATGATAACGGGAGCGCAAAAAATTGGAGAAGATCTTTCATGTAGATTTTTGTAAAACGAGAAGAAAATTAAATGGATGAAGATGGAACGGCGAAGACGAAAGACGTAAGTCCTAGTAACTTATAACTGGACGACGATTATAAGCATGCTATTTTTTTTTTACTTGTTTTTTTTTTCAAGACGCCGTATCAACAACTGCGTTATTAAGCGTCGATGGAATTCATGATAGCGAAATCGTATTTGGCGAGATGAGGCCGAGAATTCGCCATAGATTACCTGACATCCGCCTTACTGTTCTGGAAAACCTCGGAAAAAAACCAACCAGGTAATCAGTCCAAGCGGAAATCGAACCCACGCCCGAGCGCAATTCCAGATCAGTAGGCACTTGCGTTACCGCCTGAGTTACCTCGGTGGCTGATTGCTATGTTCGTCGTCGACTGTGAGATCCGTGGGAGATCATAGTAAGAGTTTCACCTTGTCCATTATCATTGTCACAGTCATTCACCTCACCATCACCATCATTATCATCAACATCTACATAGTTTAAGTTCTAACGGCTTCTTTCGGACTCATGGTACAAACTGCTAGGCCTACAACCGTCGTCTCTTTTTTTTTTAGTTGGTTATTTAACGACGCTCTACTGTATCAATTGCTAGGTTATTTAACGTCGATGGAATTGGTGAGAGCTATATGGTATTTGGCGAGATGAGCCGAGAATTCGCCATAGATTACATGACATTCGCCTTACGATTGGGGAAAACTTTGGAGCTCACACCTGTGGAGTAACGGTTAGCGAGTCTGGCCGCGAAACCAGGTGGCCCGGGTTTGAATCGCGGTAGGGGCAAGTTACCTGGTTGAGGTTTTTTTCCGGGGTTTTCCCCTCAACCCAATAAGAGCAAATGCAGGGCAACTATCGGTGATGGACCCCGGACTCATTTCACCGGCATTATCACCTTCATTTCATTCAGGCGCTAAATAACCGGAGATATTGATACAGCGTCGTAAAATAACCAGCTAAAAAAAAAACTTGGAAAAAACCTAACCAGGTAATCAGACCGTCCAATAGGCTTATGTTTCACTGAACGTTTAAGTATTATATTTTCCTTCATTGGTCTAAATACTGGTGTACCACTTATGCGTAGGATTCAACGACTGTTTTAATTTGTAAGACTATTAAATGTTAAATTTGTGTCGAACGTATTTATTTCTTTTTCTGCTCATTAAGGAGTGTCGCGCGGCGCGGCGCGTACTCGGAGAGAGTAGTTGAGTTGCCCTCCGTGAATCACTTCCCTGCCACGTGACTTGCCAGATAAGATAGTGCGCTTAATGTGCTGTGCCGGCTGAATAAGTACTTTTTATTCAAGGTCGGAGGCAAATAAATTTTTCAATAATCTTTTACCCAAGCTTCAATTTTACAATCTTACAAATTGTTATTGGCAGCAAATCTTTTTGTGTTTGTTTATTTGCTGTGGGGATCTAAAAATGCGCGCATCTTCAGGAGAGGTTTATAGCCTACGTGAGTTATTAACAATTCTCTTGTCAGAAACGCTTCGGTTTTAGATATTTTTGTACAAACACTATCCCCTCCCACCAAAGTTCACCGGAGGAAGTATGTGTGCAAGATATCACGTACCGTATAAGTCAGGAGGCGAGATCTGGCATGTGAGCTGTGCGATTTCATTGTATAAAGAATGCGCGAGAAATCCGGACAAATAGGCTACAAAGACGAGAGATGTAATTGCAGTAAAGCGAAATACGGGAAATTTGGCAACTGTAAACGGAAATGGAATAAGAAGAAGTTCCGTGACTATCGTTAAACATTTATAAACGTCAAGATGTCTTGATACAATTTGTGGAACAGGCTATAATCCTAGATAATACGATGTGATGTAGAAATAAGAGAGAACCTCCAAGAGCGAATATGAGGTAGTGGTGCAAACCAGTGCCAAGAAACACGGTCACTGGGTTACCTGTACGAATAATGATCGAGGATCACGTAGCCGACGAACTGCGCTTTGTAATTTAATCGAAGAGCGGTTTGAAAAGCAGGAGTTAATGAAGATGCGAGGCGGGCCGGCAGGACTCTCACCCACACAAATGCTACAACGCGCGACGGGTGGCGTGATCGTGTTGACCTCCAGCTTCATAACTTTAATGAGTACAATAAATATATCAAGGAATCAACAGCATACTGCCATATGTATCTTAACTAAATGAGTTCGCATTCATTAGAGAGCATAGTGCGATTCGATACTTATTTTACTCTTATTTACATAAAAAAGATAGAAAACAATACAGAAGAACTATCAAAACTTTGACATGTCCTCGATTAAAACAAGTAAATTCATACTACTTAATATATCATTAAAACCTTACATATGTACTACAGTATGTATGTATGTATGTATGTATGTATGTATGTATGTATGTATGTATGTATGTATGTATGTATGCAGTACGTATGTATGTATGTAGTACGTACGTATGTATGTAGTACGTATGTATGTATATATGTATGTAGTACGTATGTATGTATGTAGTACGTATGTATGTAGTACGTATGTATGTATGTATGTATGTAGTAAATATGGAGCCTATGTATGTAGCATGTATGTGTTTACAGGATGTATGTATGCATGTCTGTGTGTGTCTATATGCTGCATTTATGTACGTGACATTTTTATTATGAATGTACAGGGACATAATTTTATTTTTACTAACATTTTTAATATTAACCTGGCTATATCTTTGGATTAAAGGTCTAGAACCGGAAACACCGCTTGCTCCCCCTTCCAAGATTGGAGTTCGATGATACTGGCGTAAAATACAAATCACTTTACTAGGTATAGGAGGGAAGAAAAGTAGTTCATCCATTTATGTAAACTAGGAAATATCGCAATTTTGAGTTTGACAATTTTCATTAGGTTTTTGTTTAATCAAAGTACAGTATTGTATTAACACTTAGTGTTTTTACTCACGAATTGAGCTATCCATTCGGACGTATTAATTATGCAGTGTATATTGTACTGTTACAGCACATTAGCGTACAATATAGAGAATGAAGTTAAATTGAAAAATAATCATAATATGGATATTTAAACACATTTTTGAAAATGGTGGCCGTTCATTTCGATACAGGCTTCAGTTTTTTTGTACATATTAACGCACTATAGACTATTGTACCTAATTGCAATTACGAGTTTCGTCCTTCGTACGAGTAACTCATGTTGAAATAATTCTGTATCTACTCTATAAAAGAGTATCTTACGTACTGTAAATTTAATCTTCACTTCTGCCTGATCCGAAAAGATAAAATTACTCAGAAATGCTATCTACTGTCCGTTCAAGTGGGTTTGTCGCAGGGTCTTAGAAAGGGGGGGGGGATCACGTGACAGTTAATTACTTAACGAGGTCCTTTTATTTAAGTTATTTTAAACAGTTGTATAATATTACGTAGACGTCCAATTCCTAACAGAAATTGTTTCCAGAAAAGATCTAAGACAGCCCAGCTACTAGACTTTACAGAGGGGCGAACAGAAGCAGGTGGGGGAAACCGGGATCCGACGTAGGCAAACGGACGACAGTACCTGTGCGAAAATATGATTCAATACTGAAAGCTCTTTCGTCACTGGAGAACGCGAACATATTTCTGGAACGTACTATAATCACTAACTCAGTACTGCATACGCGGCCTCGGTTCTGTGTGGAGAACGGTTGGAAGTTTACTAATAAGGGGTTGGGAGTGAAGTACATTAAAAAACTGAGGTACAATAAAAATTGAAGTAAAAATAAAATGTCCCTGTAGTATAGAGTCAGTTTTACGTTGAGTAATTAATTCAGAATAGCTCTGCACACTGGATCAATTTAGCAGGTCTATTATTCCTCCTTAAGTAGATATAAATATTTTATGACATGTCCATATTTATTTGTTTAACAAGCAGTTGTGGACGGTATTTGGTTTCAGTGTTCCCTGACTTTAACGTCGTGTACTCAAGGAGTACTACAATATGTAGTTGCTTTCATGTGCTCGATGGTTGCTAATAGTCTGCATAAACAGCGACTGCACACATGACCTTCACTTGAAATGCATTCCAAAACAAACAGCATTAAATATCTTCAGCGTCTCAGAGTGTGCTGAATATTAAGAGCAATTAGCTGAGAGGACTTGTCTGTCGCGTTACACCGTCTCGAATTACAGGACCTCTTCGAATTGGAAAGACATTGACACCTTGACAGACACAGTTTTACAGCCACGTCATGATATTAATATAGTAGGTAATGAATTCCAGAGGATGAGTGAAACAATCGAAGATAGTTTTCAAAAGTGAATAACATCTATGGTAGATGCTCACTTACTGGAACAGATTAGTTCTGCGAGCTCAGATTTTTATTATACTCGTATTATTGCTCACTTGTCTGCATTTCCGAAATAATCATCTAACAGTGTTGTTATTTAGTGACAGAGCGAGAACATGAGTTCCTTGTACTGTTCTGGACTAAACCTGGAAATAAAATGAGTAGTTCTGTGGAGGATGTAATTTTAATTGCGTTAACTGTGGAAGAAGAAATAACAAAATAAGCTTCGCGTCATCCATTTCATTTATAACTTCAATATTACCGCGATTGGAGGCTTTGCAATCGCTGTAATATTGTCATGTCTTCTAGATTTCTCTGGTCAGAATTCTAGCACAGTCTAGTATATGCAGTCACGAAGCTTGAGTTGTTGAGGGTACTAGGAACAATAGATTGTGTCGGTACTATTTCGCATTGTCTGTAATGGGGCGATAGTAGCGATCCTATTAGTTAGCAACTATCTATGGATGCATATTTCCTACATATTGAGCTTCGTGACTATATACTAGACTGTGATTCTATACAGAATCCGGTCACCCGGACATAGGCGATACGGCCAAGTAGGCAATGCTCGATTTAAAATAGTACAAAGGATAAAAATCCGAACGAGCCGTACGAATCTGTTTCTGTAAGTGAGCGGCTATCTTATACCAGCAAAGTAAATGAAATACATTTTTCGAAATTGTATATAATTTATTATGAGTACAGAATCAATTTCTCTCATGACTATCATAATAATTTTACAATGCGCTTATAATGAAAATTATATAATTACAACGTTACAGGATAGTGGAAGTGCTTCATGTATCATATATTGAATTTTAGGAGTAAAGTTCATACTCATAAGATTAAGAATCATGATTTCCTTGATGTACCAAACGTAGATGAGCAAATACAACAAATAATAATTATTTTATTATGGCATTAAAAATTGAAAACAATTTCCATTCTCATGTTTTTGATTTGGAAAGAGGATTTCTAGAAGGATAATTCTGATTGGTTGATTAATGATTTTTATGCTCGACCATGTCGAAATGTAGTAATTATACACCAGGTAGCAGTCCTTTAATACATGTCATTAAAGTACACTTATTCGTTAAAGTTCAGATTTTCGATTATTCTCGGATATGCAATCGAAAGACAACTAGCGAAACGTCACGCAGGCTGGAAATCCAATACTGTCGTAGAAGGTTATGTTCTGTTACTATAGTAATTAGCGTTAATTGTAAATAATATTCAAATAAATTCCATTTGTCATCTCGTTTTTCAATGTCGAATTCAATTTCAAGGTTATATCAAGATTAACGTTTATCTTACTCTCTAGATTATATCAAGGTCGTCGACATTCGTTTCCCGGAAAAAATCAATACTTTCGCGTCTGCGCACTTCTCACAATTTATGAGGTGGGCTATTGCACTAACTCACATAACAATAACATGAATACTTATGAATCATTTCAAGTTAGAAATATGGTCGAGCACAAAAAGTCGTATGAAACTTGCCTATAATGGTAATTAAGACGCTCGTATGAAAATTATGAAACTCGCTTGCGCTCGTTTCATAAACATCCTCGCGTCTTAACTACTACCATTATAGGCTCGTTGCATAAAGTACTATTTTGTGCTGAAGTTTCTTTAGTGTTTTCTTAAATGTTTGAGTGGTTTTTATATTGTGTTGGATTTTCTTTTATTATATTTTACTGGTCTTGTGAGTTTGTGTTTGTTCTTTTCTATGCCTCTTATTTATCACTATGTCGATTGCACTTGTAAATAAATTAAAACTAAATATCTTTGATAACGCACTAAAGTGAAAATTTTACTTTGAATAGATGTGACAAAAGAAGAAGTGGAGCAACAGAAATATTACAGAAGATACTTGCATTGTCAAGAAAGGAAATACAGACGTAAGAGAATAACTGGAATTTTTAACAGAAATAAATGCAAAGTCATAGATTCAAACATAATTTAAAGAAAGCACTTTAACGTTTATGTAATATAATTCCATTTTCAGATACAATTAGAAATACGCGCTTTTCAGTGGAAGCATCGAGACCGGAGGGAAACATTTCGAATTCATTCTCCCGAAAATTAAACACCCTATCTTTGATGCAACGAGCGTAAAGCATTCATGAACATAGAAAAACCTATATGACTAATGTAGGCTTGCATGAAATTCTTTAAATCGCTATTATCATAATCGTCATCACCACCACTGTCATCAATAATAATAATAATAATAATAATAATAATAATAATAATAATAATAATAGTTTATATTATATGAACTTGTGTTTATTGAAATTTACTATCACTAAAATAAATACGAAGCATGCTTTTCTGATACCATAGTTTTCTGTCCAAGAACAGGTCCTTCACTGCAAATACAGAATTCTCCAATCTTCTCTATTTTTCGTCTTCCTCTCAGTCTCTGCATACGATCCACATATCTATGTCTTAATGTTGTCTATCATCTTCTTCTGCCCCATACATTCACCATTCTTTCTAGTGAATCCTTCAGTAGGCAGTATCTTATTAGCCAGAGATCAAGCCAATTTCTTTTACTCTTTGAGATCAGTTTTAGCATTATTCTTTCTTCATCCACTCTTTTTAACACAGCTTCATTTAATATTCTGTGTGTCCATTTCACACGATCCATTATTCTCCATATCCACATTTCAAATGCTTCTAGTCTTTTCTCTTCAATTATTCGTAATGTGACACAATGTCACACTCCACACAAAGCACTTCACTAGTCTCTTCCTTAGTTCTTTTTCCAGAGGCCCGCAGAAAATGCACATTTTTCTATTAGCAGCTTCCTTTGCCATTGCTATACTCCTTTTGACTTCCTGGCAGCAGTTCATGTTATTGCTTATAGTACACCCCAAGCATTTGAAGCTGTCCACTTGCTCTACTACATCTTTTAGAATTCGCAAGTTTACCTTCTTTACTTTTCTTCCTATGACCATGGTCTTCGTCTTGTTTGCATTTATCTTCATCGCATATTGCTCACATCTGTCATTTAGCTCCAGTAGCACATTCGTTACTACTATCGTCTCCTCTTCTACTAACAACGTCATAAGCCTATCATCAGCAAATCTTAACGCACTTTATTCTTCTTCTTCCTACTAACATCCCTCCCATTATCTGAAAACAGTCCTTCCGGTATCATAATCTCCGAAATTATTGCAACCTTAAGGATGTGATTTATTTTCGGTTACTTTCGTTTTCCTGCTGACAGCTGTGTCAAAATCCTGTATTGTAGTAATCACCATCATTACCTTGAACTTAATGGGTTAAACTCGTTTCCCTGTTCCGACTTTAAAAAAATCTATTTCTTTTATACGATTATTGGGAATACAAATAAATTAATATATGTCTATATCTATTTATCAGCAATTTAAAGCTTTTATATTTGAAACAATCCTTAGTTACAGTACCTACATTTACTTATATACGTTATAAAAATAAATAAATTATTTTAGTTATATTACAATGAGGGGGAATGTTCGCTAAGAAGACGTATATCCTCCTGAGTTCTGAGACATTTGTTGTTTCATTTTTAAAGTTGTATATAATTCTACACTTAAAAAAAAAGTCACTGACATGAAGAAAAAGGCTGAAAAATTCTACAAGTTAGAGTTAGTATTATACTATACTTCGGGTCTCTGCACATACATCTTACATCATAATCATGTATGAAGTATGGTATACTATACTCTCAGGACTCACGAGGCTATGTACCCAATGGTATTTTCTAAACTCCAAACGCCATATAGCTGTCTTTAAAATTTTTCATATCATTTATGCCTTACAGTTCTATATTTTTATTGTAGCTCCTAAGTATAGTTAACCATAGTGTACGAAATAGCACAACCAAGCTAACTGAATGTTCAAACAATCTTAAGCTAACCCTAACGAATAAGAAAACTTAAAGTGTAAGACTATAGAGAATATGGATTTTTCCCGAAAGGGAAAACACTACACGGCCTGAATAATAATAACAATAATAATAATAATAATAATAATAATAATAATAATAATAATAATAATAATAATAATAATAATAATGGCTTTATTTAACCTGGCAGAGTTAAGGCCGTAATGCCTTCTCTTACACTCAACCGGATAAGACTAATTATATATTAATGATTAGACTAATAAGATTAGACTAAGACTAATTATTAATGATAGCAATAATAAATAATTAATCGCGAATAGTAATATTAGTGTAATCTGAGCCTGAAGTCGAATTTAGGCCCATATCATCATTTACTTTTCTTACCATTACTCGTAATGAGTTATTTCATATTGTACAACATATTCCTATCTGATAAATTTAAAATTTCTAATTGTCGAAGTATTCAATGGAATATCTCTTCTTTCACGCTGATGTGTGCACACAGAAAGTGGACATGTCTTCAAGCGCAGGCTGTGATTGATCAATTGTGCATACAACTCGCAGAAGAGACAGGTGAGTTAATCGGAATCTCTATGAATGAAATTTCAGTTCAGAAGACACCACGGGGCAGCTCAAGCATACTATGCATAGCCAATGACTTTTTAAATCGGTTAACACAAGATGAATTAACTCATGATTATCTCCAATAAAATTCTACAGAAAACATAAGAGTATTTAACAATTTTTTTAAACCGAATAATCTAAATCTAAAGAAACTTTTGAGTCATAAAAATTCTAAAATTTAACATTGCTAGATTTCTTATAATAGGCTCTACTTAAAATATAGATTTATAGAGTTAGGTGTTGCAGAAACTAGTTCTCAAAAAGCTGTACATCTGCAGGTTGTAGTCATTAGGAGGACTTTTTTTTAAGATAATTAGATAATTTCGAACGTTGTGCAAAATTTTTTCGATATCGGAAGTGGAGCAATTTTCACTGCTATGTATGTGTATGTAGTTTGAGATGGGTAGGACATGTAGCACGTATGGGCGAATCCAGAGCTGCATATAGTGTTAGTTGGGAAGCCGGAGGGAAAAAGACCTTTGGGGAGGCCGAGACATAGATGGGAGAATAATATTTGACATGGAATTGAGGGAGATGGGATATGATGATAGAGAGTGGATTAATCTTGCACAGGATAGGGACCGATGGCGAGCTTATGTGAGGGCGGCAATGAAACTTCGGGTTCCTTAAAAGCCATTTGTAAGTAGGTATGTATGTGTATGTATGTATTTACGTATTAACACTACAATTGGGTATACACTCGGATAAACCAGGTGGCAGTGATATATGATATACAATAATAACATTACAGTAATTACAACATTACAATCTGTGAGAAAGATTTATTTTTATCTATACTGTTCAAGATTATGTGTGTACATCTTTTCAATAGAAACTAAGAACTTACAGTAACTTCAATGAGAAAAGTACAGTCGTCTAGCAACGAAAACTCCGTACACACAATGATATGTGCTATGCTTAAACAGTAACTCAGCATTGCTAAATATTGCTACACAATAACGTCATTACTTCATGGCTATCAGTGGCGGTGCGTCCAATGCGTTCAATGGTTCAGAAAACCCCCAGGAAAGACAAAGAAAAACAATTTAATTGTTTAAATAAATTTATTTATAATTTACACTATCACTCTTTGTTTCTTGCTCACCTTTAATAAGTTTACTTGCGGCTCTAAATGTATTTTTGTCGCATGAAAACCTATGAACCGCAGAGATCGAATACCTTTGTAAGCTTTCCGAGGTTCAATTTCTCCTCTGAACCTCGCCGAGACAGCTTCTTGACTTGCGTGCGGGGCGAGAGGCAAGGGAAATGCTGCAGGGCAAACGTATGGTTGCACTGGTGTTTGGACCAGCGCAGCTGTAGTCACGTGATCGTGAGACAGGTGACACGCGTAAGACTTCGTGATGCGAACCGGAAATTAGCTCCAATCTGTAGCTGAGATCACACTTTTAGTACGTGTACGTGTGTGTTAATGATTGTTGTATTTATTAACGGTTTCTTACAATCCTTTATATGTCCATTTAGTCTTTCTTGGTGTTTTAGTCTTAAGATATTCATCTGTGAGTGTGATCAGTGTTTGTTTCCAAAGAAAATGAATAGTGTTCAATATCTTTCAGAAATAAATTTTTCAGTTTTAATTTTGAAAGATAAGTGTAAAATAAAGAAGCTTGGAAGGCTCTTACCTCAACTCGATTTATAACAAGCACAAACAAGCCGAGGTAAGACATTTTGCAGGGCTTTCAAGGTAAAAAAAAATATGAAAGAAACAGATTTGCGGTTGTGAATCTACAAATAAATTATTTTGTTTCCCGTGTTTGCTATTTGTTAAGAATAAAGATACGAGCTGGTGTCAGATTTAAGCATTTGACACAGAAAATTAAGAAGCATGAGTAATCTATTGCTCATAAGAGTACTTGCATAGATTTATCAGTCCTTGGAAGAACAAAAATGAGGTAAAGCTTAGCTCAGCTTTCAGGCAGAATATTGAAAGACAAATTGACAACGTAAGGAAAAAACGCTATGTTCTTTCAAAGATAGTTCATCATCATCATCATCATCATCATCATCATCATCATCACCATCATCAGGTTCATTTTAAGACAATTATCTACTTTAAAGAACTGTATTATTTTTTAATTTTTCAGAAATGAGATATTGTTCAAATTGTTGGAAAGCTATGTAATATCATAAGAGTAGTGACCCCCTCGTCATTTTAGGCACGAACCGCCACTGATGGTCATTAATGGAGTCCGTGAGTCGGAATGCCTAAGTCTACATGAATAGCAACTCAGATGAGCAAGATCAGGAATGGAGAGACAACACACATTTCGACTCCCTAATTTATGATGACATGTCTATATAATTCATATAATGGGTGGGACAAATCATCCTCCGCAAAGTTAATATTTATTTATGTTATTGTCTTACGTACTTAAGTCGTGTGTAGGTTGTGTAAGTATTTTTTCCCCCTTGAGGAATGGTTCATTGTGTTACGGCACTTTAGGCCGAAAGCATATTTTAACTATTATACCAGCGTCCACCAGACAGTTTGTCATTGGCCGTATCCTTGTACATATGTTATGCTCACTTGACAGTTCAGTACTAGAGTCACATGACTCCGTCATTCTTTTAAATGAGTGAGAGAGATAACATGACATTTTTCCTTTCAGTAGATCCACATTCTAGAAGAGCGAATAAGTTAGGCTCCGATGGTACAGCAAAATGACAGCAGCAAAGCGAATAATGAAACAGGACGCAGTAACCATAACCATATGAAGCACACCATTTTCCATTGCTAAGAAATATTACCTTTTTTCTTGTCATTATGTTTCATACTGTCGTCTAAAGGAGTTTTCACATCTCGTATATCCTTCAAGAGTATATGCATTGGAAAAGTAAAATTGGAAACGAACATTGTATTTTTTTTTATTTATAATTTGGCTTTACGAACCATGATTAAGGATGAAAAATAGGTCAATATTATTTAGCAAAAATACCTCTCTATTCCAAATAGTAATATCTTGAAACTTACATTTGAATTGCCTTTCGTAATGCACAGGTTTGGCTCTCTGTGACTTTTCATTTTTTTTTTTTTTTTTTCCATTCAGTAAGTAAACACATTATGTTTGTATAGGCCTTACTATTACATACGGTATTTATATTGGCAGAGAGAATGGGAGATGCCTCATAAATGTTCGACAGTGAAGCACAATTCATAGTAAAGGCGAATAATGTTAAATTTTGGCTTATAAAATGTACATTCATATACCTCTGTCGTAATATATGATATGATATGATATGATATGATATGATATATGATGTGATATGATATGATATATGTGATATATGATATATGATAAGTTATGATATATGATATATGATATGATATGATATGATATGATATGATATGATATGATATATATGATATGATATGATATGATATGATATGATATGATATGATATGATATGATATGATATGATATATGGTATTTATCAATCCATCATATTTCTGTAAGACAAACCTGTTACAATTATACTATCGTAATACTCGTATAATGTGTAACCTATCTCGCTTACGTTCGCTACGACGAGTAGAAAGGTATTACTTAACCCCTTCAGACCTGAATTTATATTTTAAAAAAATTGAAAAAAAAAACTGGTCACATAATCATTCTGGGGATCCAAAATTCCCAAATCAAGTCTTCATAGAAAATCAAAATTTGGGGACAGTTTTGACCCCTGGGGCCCCAAAATTTTAAATTTTATATTTAATTCATGTATAGAAATGTTTCAAAAATAATGTTCTCCATTTCTACCACATTGAATTTTTCAAAATATTTAAAAGTATCGAAGACATTCCAAAAAAGAAACAATGTACACCAGGCCTGAAGGGGTTAAATTCATTTTTAAATCTCTAACGTTTCTTTGCACTTTCTGGTTGAATGGATATATGGCGTTACTTGCGAACAATGTGACGTTCAAACGTATTCAGGTTTCTGCTCAACGACAATCTTCATAAGACTGGTTAATTAATAACCCGGCACACTTGCAATCACATTCACATTCATACAAATTTCCTGACTCTAGCTACCCAAGGAACTTTACTTCAGAGAAAACTCCCTGAGAGCCAAGCCCGGGAGAGCCCAGAACCTCCAGATATGGAAACCAGCATGTTGAACCACCAGACCACGTAAGCGGTCAATATTACTGAAGCCAAATATTTCACGGTACATTTAGAACCTACTAGGCCTATTTTGTGTCTTCCATTTGAATTACATTTTGAATTTTTTTTTTTTTCGTATTTAAACATATGCAAGTATGGTTTTGGCGTGATATTGTGAAAGCTTTCCTTTTATGACGGATATCGATTTCAATGATATATTTTAGAATATTAATGCTATATTTAGTCGTTCTCTGTAGTCTTACGGTTACAATGCTAGAAAGCCTGATTCAGATCCGGCAGAGGACGATGGATTTTAAACGGCCATAAAATTCTTAGCGTGGTTTCCTACTGGAGGGAAGTAAAGCTCGGAGGCCCGTGTTGTAGATTTATGGCACGTAAAAAATCATACCTCTGATAAAGGACTCCAGGTAAAATTAATCGCCCATTTACAATATATCTCCCTCGTTGAATTCCGATGTTGAATAACCTCTGCATTCGGAAGAGTCGTTAAATAAGATACTTCTACTAACTTACTACTACGAGTACATACAGAATATTGTGAAGGCAACTTCATTTGAATACGTTTAAATACAGAACGGAAGTAATGCATGTGTGCAGATTTTAACAGCTTATTCCTTGGATAGAGTACAACAAAAAAAAATAATAAATTCTAATACCATATTAGTCCCAAATGAATACTTTTCTCAGAAAAAAAAAATTTCTTTAAATGTTAACGCTGTTTTACTCTGTAAGTACTATTTGTACGATTCTGATTTTTACTTATAGCCTGTCGTTAGAGAAACTGATAAGAAAAGATTTATTCCTTTTCAGTTTTAAAATAAAATGGACGGTTTTCTTGCAAATTAAATAGATTAACACATCGTTATTTCCTGTCATTAGGAATTTTGAAAATCCTACTGCGGTGACCAAAAGACGGAACGCTGATATTCAGACCGAGTGCGTGTGTGTATTTGTACGCAAGCCGTACGTTACCAAACTACGCCAGACTAATAAACCATGCATTTGATTACAAAACGCATTTGTAGTTATTTTTTGCTTATTTTAATGTACTCTATTGCCCCATTCCATCTGCACAGTTAACTTATACCACTTCTACACTGTATAAAAATGCTTCTATACAAATCTATGAGAAATGGAGAGTTTATTTAACTTTTCATTAAGTGAAGAGTGTTATGTACAAATAAATGCTGTTCAGTTGCTCTCTAACCAATCTTAGAGACTTAAATTTTATCATTATCGCATTCAGGAAGGAAAACGTGTTACCACAAGCAGCTCAAGGCGTTACAACTTTCTCATCCACAACTGAATTATTTTGCTTTTAAGTGTTTCATTAAGATTTTGAATGGTGTAGTTTAACCAGCATTGTATATTTAATTTCTTAATTAATCTTATTTATTAACTTTATTCTATTTAACGCCATTCTTCAAATTAATGGTTGAAAAGATCTACTTTATATCAACCGCAGCAGCAACTCTCATGGCGACTAACAAACGCAAAAGATTAACTTTTTGCTGAAAGAAGGAAAGAAAAGAATACATAAAATTCATTTTTATAATTAGCCGAAGGGCCACTTCAAGTCCTCTGTTGCGGTCTTTGTGGGAGTACAACCCACTGTCGAGAAACAACGAGAAAAGCAAAGAAAAATATAAATTAAGCTCGTTATTTTGAAATAAAAATGCGCAGTTCTAGAACCTCGAAACTTCTAATTAAAATGGTATTATATACACGTACAATTCTGCACAATGCGAGTTCGTTTGTTGTGACCTACATACAGGGTAAGCTGTATTTTGAAATAAGCTTGACTTTCTCGTCTAAACGGAGCTAACACTACTATATACAGCCCGTTCAGAATTAAATAAACAGTTACAAGGCATTATATGATTAATACGGAATAACAAATATATTGATAAGTCATCTAGATTAAAAATTCCAAAATAAATATAAATAATTATTATTAACAGGCTATAAGTTTCAATATGAGTTGCAACACATATACGTAAACATATGTTCGAAAACATTAGGTTACTGAGTAATAAAAAGCAAATCGTCGGTGGGAACATTCCAGAGGGTAAACATACATTCTTCCAATCAAATGTCTACTTGGCCCTTATGAGCGTGGCTCGAAATTTCATGCGAATGCCCAAATCAATGAAAAACATTGTCGAGTCCCCGAGTTAATCGAAAAACAATGTCGGGTCCTTGAGTCGATGAGAAACAATGTTGAGACCCAGAGTAAATGAAAAAGAATGTTGAGTCCTCGAGTCGATGAAAAATAATATCCGGTTCTCAAGTAGATAGAAAGCAATGTTCAGTCCTCAAATCGATATAAAACGGAGTTCATGGTAAATGTAAATTAATGCTTTTATTGATTTTGTGAAAGCTTTTGATAAAGTCCGAAGAGACCTTTTATTCGACATATTACAAGAAAAAAATATTCCAAATTTGCTATTCCAAAATATAATAGAAATCTACACGGACAGCAAAATAAGTGTCAAAATAAATAACTGTATATCCGAAAGAAAATTAGTTAATAATGGAGTTCGACAAGGTTGTCCACTATCACCAACTTTATTTAATATTTATATAAATGAAATTATTTTAAAATGGAACCAAATCTACACATCAGGAATCAAAATAACCAGTGCTCTAACATTAAATACCTTACTCTATGCCGATGATCAAGTCATAATTTCCAATTCAGAGGATAATTTACAAAGAGGATTGTATACATTAAATGAAATATTAAAAGATTTTGGGATGGAAATTTCAGCACAAAAATCAAAAGTAATGGCATTTTTAGGACAAGACCCAGTGAGAAGTAAGATAATACACAATAACCAATGCCTCGAACAAGTGCAAAATTTCAATTATCTGGGTTGTGAAATATCTTATCAAAATGAAAAAGATGTGAACAAGAAAATTACCAAATTTACACAAATTCTAGGAATAATAAACAATACATTAAAAGCTAAATTAGTACAAAAATCTACAAGAATAAAAATATATAATACACTAGCATTACCCACCCTTCTATACGGAAGCGAGATTTGGACATTAAAGAAAAAAGACATGAACAGAATCAAAGCAACGGAAATGAAATTTTTCAGGAGAACAGCAGGATATACTCTTTTAGACCGAAAAAGGAATGAAGAAATTTTAGAACAATTAGAAGTAGAGTCAGTAGAAGAAAAAATCACCAGATACAAATACAATTGGCTAGATCATGTAAGAAGAATGGAAAATTCAAGAATCCCAAAAATTATGATGCAATATAAACCTAGAGGACATCGTCGACCAGGAAGACCGTTAAGAAGACTGCTAGATGGGGCCGAAACAGGTCTACAGAGGCCTAATTCGTGAAGGATGATGATGATGATGATGATGATGATGATGATGCGGAATACTTGAGTCGATGGAAATAAATGGTCAGTCATTGAATGGATGTAAAATAATGTTGAACCCCAGAGTAAATGGAAAATAATGTTGAGTCCCAGAGTAAATGATAAACAATGTTGAGTCTTTGAACAAATGGAAAACAATGATCAGTTCCTGAGCCAATACAAAACAATGTTGAGATCTCGATTCCATTCAAACACCGTTGAGTCCCAGAGTTAATGAAAAATAATGTTTAGTCCTCGAGTCAATGAAAAATAATATTGAGTCGAAGAGTAAATAGAAAAAAATGCCGAATGCTCGAGCAAACGGAAAAAAAAAAAAGATGAGTCCTCGAGTCAAAGAAAAACAATGTTCAGTCCTCGGGTCGATGGGGAATGATACTGAATCCTAAAGTAAATGGAAAACAATCTCGAGTAAGTTCTTGACCCGGAAAACAATGTTGAGTTCTCGTATCGATTGAAAGCATTGTTGAGTTTCAGAGTAAATGAAAAGCAATGTTTATTCCTCGAATCGATTGGAAGTACTGTTGAGTTTCAGCATAAATGGAAACCATTGTTTAGTCCTCAAGTTGATGAAAAACATGTTGAGTCTCTGAATAAACTGAAAACAGTGGTGACTTGAAGAACTGACAGAAAACAATGGCGAGATTCCGAGTGAATGAAAAGTAATGACAAGTTCCAGACGCGGGAAGAAATGACAAGTCACAGAATCGCTAGAAAAGAATTGTGAATTTCCTAGTCAATGGCAAACAGTGTTGAGTCCCCGAGAATGTGGAAGCGAACCACATAATTCCTTGAAAACAATTTGTGAGTACTCGATTAGACAGAAAGCAATAGTTAGTTCCCCATTTAACCTTACACATAGTATTCGAATGGGTTTCGTAATCAACACGGGAATTCACATAATATCTCATCCTCGTTTCATCTCTCTTTGTTTGTAACATAGGCCCACTGAAAATATGGTATATTTGTAAGAAATGCGAAAATATATAGTTCTATACAACTTAAGATTTTGTTTAATGAACTTATGCACTGAACCGGTATATATATTATAAGCACGGTTGAGTATTGGAAGAAAAAGTGAAAATGACTGAACTTCTCCGAGCTCACCGACGTAGCTCAGAGACAGCGAGCTGAACTCGTGATCCGCCGTGTGGGCTGATAAACTGTTGGGATTTTCCCCAATATTTTCCACAAATATAAGGCGAATGTCAGGTAAGAACATGAAGAATTCTCGATTCATCTCGTCAAATGCCATCTCGCTAGTAGGCCTACATACAGGTTTCATTATTTACATACCGGTATGTAAAAAGATAGGTAGGTAAGTATACGGACAGACAGATCGATAAATCAATATATAGACAGACTACCAGACAAGCATGAAGGCAGTCATGGAGACAGACGGACCAACGGACGGATGGATGAACGGACGATGGCGAATGAGCAGACATATATATATATATATAGTAATGCATATAACATGTAGTTTTTTTCAATTGATGTGGATATACTGAAAATATATTCTCAGTCAAGATCATGAACGGAATTTCCACGCACAAAGAAAACAAAAGATGATGCTGACAGTAGTCTCCTGAATGGCTGTCCACGTGCATAGCTCCTCAATAACTAACAAACTGTCCTCTCTGTCGTAAGTTGGTGGTCCGTGTTTTAGAAGATCTCTCATCTTCTTTAGACTAAAAAGAACTTCATGATTTAATATCAGGAAAATGAAGGAAGAAGAAATTTATTTCCAGCTTATAAAAAAATTTAATAAAACTGGGTTACTTATTTGCGTCCGTTTAAAAATGTCATAACGTTTTCCAGTTGAAATTCTAATATGTTCTACGAAGAAGCAAAATGCATGTTCTCATTATTTACATTCTATAGGCCTATGCAAATACCGCTTGACGGGGAGAGCGACAAGGGGGGAGAGTACATTCATTATGCAACTCTCGCATGTGTGTGTCATATAAACATTGCAAGAAATCCGTTCCTGCGACCATGACAGAGACCGAAGAGGTTGGGAATGCATAAAGGCATACAGCGACTTGCAGCTCCGATGCACTCCACGGACAAGCCGACCTTGAACGCGGTTGTTATGCACCCACACGATCATCGAGATGATGATGATGTTGACGAATGCTTAATTCGAAACCTACCAAGCAGGTTAACTCAAGAGCATGGTGAATGTAACTGACATTTCGTATGTCTCCGCTTCGGAAGATGATTTGGTTCTTCGTTTTCCACCGGTTTCCACAGCGACTTTTCGTGATAGGGCTTTCAAGTAGTCAATTATCATTCCCCTTCACATTTACTTCGTGAGATCTGATGTCCATTCATAATACACTGGCTCAGAACGTCAGTTTTCAAACTATGCATCCTCAATTTTTCGGAACACGCCAGAAATTCTAAGAGAATCGTTTCAAAATTTCTTTAATGTCGGAATAAAAAGTTATTTGACATAGGCCCCAAGGAAAACATGCCCTTCATCTTAGCATACAATTTTTGTTTACTTTACTGTAAAGTAACAAGCTTAACTATAATCAATGCTAAGCAGAGTGGATTTACAAAGAGCTGTTTCTGATCTCATATTTATTAGTGGTCCCTCAAGTCCCTTACAAATTCAAGTTCGATCCCCGGCATTTACTAGAGTAATACTTCAGAGAATTACGGCATAGATTTAGTGAAAACGTGTAAAATGAAAAAACCTTAGCTGTCTTAGCTTAGTTCCATTCCTGATATAGGTTTTCTGCATTACATTGAATTATATTATAATAATGTACAGAACAAGAAATAAAATTCATGTGGCCCAAATTTTGTTTTTGGGTCTGTACAATTTCATCTCAACAATAATAATAATAATAATAATAATAATAATAATAATAATAATAGGCTAATAAACATGAAGAGTCTTAGAAAAAAGTTTTGTCGCATAGATACATGTAAGTCCCAGAAAGGAAGCAGTGCGCATGATCAGACATACAAAGAACAAAACTAATTTTATTACGTCAACTAGTCCTTCTCTTGTGAACCAGGTCGCTCATTCTCTGATCATGCGCATGTAAAGTATCTGTGCGACAAAACATTTTTCTAATACTATACATGAATTACAAAGATTGCGTGAGAACGTTGGAACTTCTCACAGTTCCAAATATTGTATTTGTAACTATCGAATGCCATGATCAAATCAATGAATAAGTATATCATTATTTACGTACGAGAGGGTTTACAAGTTAGTTAATGCATCAAGTTAGAACTGGTAAAAAGGTTAATGTATTTTGTGCATATTTCATGTTACAGATACCTACCTAGCCACTCTTGCTAAGAACTCATACATGTAATTCTGTTGAAAAAGTACTAATCAACGAACTGCGTAACTTGGACCAAGACCTTAAAAATTTTGTGTATGTTAATTTTTTTATAGCGATAATAGTAAGTTTTCATTCCTTAAAAGGTGCGACTGATGTTTATAATAATTTTAATAATTTAATATAAATTCTGTAGAAGTACCACTGCTTTTATTGATGAAGACGTAACACGGATATGTTCATTTTGAAAAGCTTGTTTGTTTCTGTGCGTTTATTAATTGACAAAACACCCTCGTAATTAAAAATGTTTGTGTAAATAATTTTCAGAAACTGAATATACGTGTTCAGGGTTACCGGTAAGTTACGTAGAATAAATCGAGGAACACACTCTTCAATTTCTAAATTATACACTCAAAAAACTGTATAAGTAAGCTTGAATCTGTGGAAGTCATTGCCAGATTTATTAACAAAAAGTACCGATTTAGAAAATACTGAATTTGAAATCCAAAGAAATTATCCCTAAATCGCAGAAATAAGGTACCTTGTAAACTTGTAGAATTGTTCGCATAAATTAACATTTTAAATAGCATGGGGCGAGTTATAGGATAAACTTTTACGTCTTGAATACTGAATGAAGAATTATTATCCAGAAAACAGTAAACAATATCAATATACATAAATATAAATGAAATAATACACTTAGGGACAAAAAGACCGGACACTTTAATAGTTGCACATATTTTGCAAAACATTATCTTCTCATACAATATTATGGTAGCCATCTGTTGTTATGGAGACGTGTATACATTGTTGATTGTTTTTTGTTTTATAAACAAGCCATTACAACCAAATATTCCAATTTTGCTTTCGGAGTCTCAGCTATAACAATTTTGTCTCAACCATTTTGTGCTTCATTATCGTTATCATTCGTTATTTCTTAATTTTTACATTTTCTGAGTTTAAGTGGGGTTGTAACATTTGTCTTAAAACAAGATGCGACCTGAAGATGTGGCTCGAGCTGTAGCCCTTTACGATGATGGACGCAGTGTACGTTACATTGCAAATGTTATGAATATGACTAGAAGCACAACCCATGATGCCATAAAACGGTATAGAGAGACCCTAGAACATACCAGAAGACCAGGTTCGGGTCGTCCAAGAGCTACAAATCCAAATGAAGACACGTATATGGTGTTGAGAGTTCTTAGGGAGCGCATCCTGCCAGCCACTAGTGTAGCCCAGCAATTTGTTAACATGCATGGACGCCCAATTTCGGCCAAAACAGTTAGAAGGAGGTTGAAAGCAAGTGGACTGATATCAAGTAGACCTGCAACTGGTCCCAGACTTCTCAGGATGCATCGAGTTGAACGACTGCGTTTTGCAAATGATCACAGGGATAGGAGAAATGGACAGTGGAGCTGCGTTCTGTTCACCGATGAGTCCCGTTTTAATCTGTGCTCACCTGATGGACGTGAAAGAGTTTGGAGAAGGAAGGGAAAACGATTTTCACAGTGTTGCATTTCCGAAAATGTGCCGTATGGAGGTGGTAGAGTGATGGTTTGGGCAGGAGTGTGTACGGATGCTCGTACAGAGTTGGTTTTTGTTGAAAATGGAAGACTAACAGCTGATAGGTATATAAATGAATGTTTGGCTGATCATGTTGTGCCATTTGGCCAATTTGTAGGCGATAATGTTATTTTAATGCATGATAATGCACGGCCGCATATTGCCCATGCGGTCGGAGATTATCTCCAAGAAGTGGGAATCCATGTTCTTCCATGGCCATCAAGGAGTACAGACATGAACCCAATTGAACACGTGTGGGGCATGCTGGGACGGCGTGTTAAGAATAGACGACCGAGACCAGAATCGTTACAAGAGTTGAGGCGAGCACTTGGCGAAGAATGGGAACTTATTCCTCAAGAAGACATTGCTAACCAAATTGAGAGCATGCCAAGACGTATGGATGCAGTTATTCAAGCCAGAGGGGGTAATACCCGTTACTAAAAAGAGTTTTTAATGTTTAAGGCACCATAAAATTAAAAAAACAGACCAAACGATGCCATAGTTATACGCCCTTTGTAATTTTTTGTAAATTTTCTCATCAGAGATTTTTTTTTTTTCAAATGTTGTAGTGTAAGGTGCTAAATGAAACATTATTTTGTTTAAATGGGTTTTGTTTCATTTTGAAATAATTTGCAACAAAATACAAGCAAATATAGAAGTGGCCGGTTTTTTTTGTCCCCGAGTGTATTAAAAAAAAGCGGGTATTGATTTCATTTTACAAAGGGATTTGCGAAATTATCTTTCTCCGATAGAAGCTGGATGAATGTCTCCATCCCATGCTAACAGTTGAAGGTCGAGTAAGATAGCTATAAAATAATTAAGAAAATTTTATATGGAAACATTAAAGTATGTAAATGACAAAAGTCCACGGATGTTATGCTAAATAGTAATATTAACATATTTAAGACATGCATTTCTTATTAGTAGTATTTGATCTTCGTAACGACAATTTGTAATTAAATTTAATACTGTACGAGTATAGTTAAGATGGAAGGCTTTTGACATTTACTGAAACGTTACGTGTCAATGTTGACATCAAAGAGTCACGGTCAAGTTTCCGTTCCTTCGACAAGGTTATAAGAATTATGTTATCCGTAAATGCTCTAACCAGTGGGCGTTCCTTCTTCATCAGCTAACGGTCCTATACCGGACGTACAAGAGTTCAGATTCCCAACCAACGTGAACGGTGCACATAAAGGAGCCATAAGGTAGAATTTTATATAATAGAATTGTCACAATAATATTAACTACTAGGGCCTATTAAGGTTTGATTTTTCGGAGTACACATTCTCTTGCTACAAATAAAAGAATTTGTCTCAGTACTATTTTATCCAAAACGGAGGACTAACGAATTATAAACTCGTACATTTTGCAAGTGAATTTCAGGCAAGAGGTAAGCTTTTAATGTACAACAAATATTTGACAGTCACGTGTCTTTAATTAGTTTTATAAACTACTTACGCACGAATGTTAAGTACAAACAATAGAAAATGTACAGTTTTCATACAAAAATTTAAGGAAATCATTCAACTTTTTTTCATTTTAATTCGAATATGTTCAATTGTTTGCATCACAAAATGAATCATTTCCAGTGAAGATGAAATATATGACCAACTAAAAACTGCAAACAATAAATTCTCTTCAACCAGAATCAGTAAAAGTATAGGCTAAGAATTACAACACAAATAGAAAGAAACTGTAATATTACTTCCCCATGTTACGATGGAATGCTGTAAAACAGTACTTGATAATAAATAAAGAGACGCTAACCCGAGGGTGCACTGTGCTGATGACCGCTGTGTTAGACGAATGAATGGAGATTATCTCGACAAATTCTGGACTATTGAATGAAACGGGAAAGACTTTAAAGATATCTAACATGTTTGACAGACGACATGAACTTGTTAGTGGAAACATACCATCTCGTCTAACATTAAATTTGTGCAAGGTTAATCAATGAGTTCATGATGATTATTTACCACTACCACTGCTACCGCCACTGCCACCACTACTACCCGTACTCCTACTCCTCCTCCTCCTTACTTACAAATGGCTTTACAGACCTCGAAGGTTCATTGCCACCCTCACATAAGCCCGCCTTCGGTCCCTGTCATGGGCAAGATTAATCCAGTCTCTAGCATCATATCCCACCTTCCTCAAATAAATTTTAACTATTATTCTCCCATCTACGTCTTAGCCTCTCCAAAGTCGTTTTCCCTCAGATCTCCCAGCCAACATTCTATACGCATTTCTGGATTCATTCATACGTACTACATGCCCTGACTATCTCAAACGTTTGGGTTGAATGTTCCTAATCATGTTAGGTGAAGAATACTATCACCACTACTACCACTACCACTACCACTATCAATATTGTGGAAAATATATTATACTGTATGTGTGTTGAGGGAGCAGACGAAGGTGCCCCTGTACTACACCATTAATTTAGGCAGACCTTTTTCCAAACAACTTCTAGGAGGTAGGAGTGATATGAATGAGAAACTCTACGGGTATAAATTTGGTCCCAAAAATCACTCAGCGATGACTCACACATGCCTTAATGGTCACCAGATATTACATAACATTAACGAATACCAAAAGTAGTCCACTTAGACGTCCTCCAATTGGTACAATGACCATCTCTTAGGTGCTATTATTTAATGATATTAAATGAAAAGAAGATTGGGATGATATGAGAGAATATTAGTGGAAATCAATTTTTACTGTTAAGGGATAGGGGAGAAACTCGACGAAAACTCTCATCATCCGAAGTCCAAAGATAAACCTATTGTTTTCCCTAATAATAGGTTCGTACAGATTTTTGCTAATCTGCTCCAACTTGCTTATACTGTATAGTGTTTACCCTAACCTACTGTGAAGATTTTCAACCTGTTACTAAGCGAATGTATACTCCTCTACTCCAAGCGAGTCGTGGTGTAGACAAGAGTTCGATTTCATCTAAGACAACACAAATTTCACAGTGACGCAAAAACATCTATCCCAGGGTGGGATACCAGACTTTCACGCAGCGTCGAAGTTGTTTTTTAACCTTCGTAAACACCACTGCTGATAATCCAGTCAACCATCTTCAAAATATAGGTCGTACATCTTTATTATGTTTCATGGACTATGTGAAAGCATTTTATATGTTAAATGAAGCTCCATTTTGCATATTCTATTTTAAATTAGCATACTGAATATTTGATTAGAACTTTACAAAACTTGTCTGTAGAAATAAAAATTATAATTTACAGAGGAAAAGAAAGTAGAACAAACCTAAATACAACTTAGATATAAGGCAAGGATGTTCGTTACAACCTACATTATCCAATACTTAGGCCTATATAGTCAATGCCGTCCTAAAATGTTAAAAGAAGTAACATTATACTATACAGGAAATTTCCAAATAATACTTTTTCTTAATGATCCCCTTGTTATTGATACAACAGAAGAAGAAGTGTACATTAAAGTAATGTTATTTGTACAAGTTATAGCCTTAAGAATTTCACAAAAAAAGCGTTAGCTGATGAAGGCATTGAATTGGTAAAAGAAAAAAACGAGGAATCAACAATAAAATAATAGATCTGATGAAATATTTTACTTATCCATAATTTAAACTAAGCCGTACTAAAAATCGTACATTAGATATAAATTCCAAGTTATTTGCGGTATAATGAAACGGCTAGGCCTATTATAAAACAGAGGAAAAAAATAAACTATTTCTAAAATTGTATTAGTCTTGGTAACCATTTGTTACTTTATGGGCGTGAATACTAGACACTGGCTGAAAGAAAACAAAACGAACAGAAGCTGCTGAATACGGTTTTTAAGGTCTGACAGAACACAAAAGAATAGATAAAAAAGAAAAAGAAACTAGGGGAACTGAAAGCACGACCAATTTTATCTACAATAAAAATATGTCAAGAGAAATGGTGTTCACACCTATAAAGAATGAATTACAATGGAATATTAAAAAAAAAAGTTACACACCAGATTCCACACGGGCTAAGAGCCCTAGCAAGATATAAAATGAGATGGAGACGGCAGTTTAGCACAGAAATGGGAACAGATCAACAGGGCCTTATCCTTGAAAATGATGGTGATGATGATGATGATGATGATGATGATGATGATGATGATGACGATGATGATGATGATGATAACGACGACGACGACATGATAAAGGTCACAGAATCATGGTTTGCTACTGGAGTCATATTTCATTTATCTATTTATCTCACTGAAATTAAATCAAGGAAATAATTTTTGACTTGGTAGCTTTCTCACAAGGCATAATGGAGTATTTCCACGCTATTCTGTAACAGATAATAGACTAATGATGTGCATTTTTAAAAAAGGAATTTGAGAAAAATTGAAACAATATTAGAAATATTCAAAATTAAATATGGTCGTAATAGATTAAATATTTTCATAAGATTTTAATAGAATGACTTATGTTGTTAATAAGAGCGGAAATAATGAAGTAAACTGTTGTTTTTTTTTCGAAGTATTATAAATACAATAGTTTTTTTGTAATACTTGGTATGCAAGTTAATTATTTTTAACATTTGAACAGTGAAAGTAAAATTTACAATTCATTTCTTAATTGTCATGGCAACAATTCTTGAACAGGTCTGAAATACTTTCAGTACTAGTTTGACAGGTCTGAAATACTTAGGCCTACAGTACGAGTTGGAAATGACGTAATACCCAACATAATAGTAACCTGACAAAATTCCCAGTCCCACTCATTTTTACAATATTTTAGTCAAATTTTACTGCTTCATTACTATTAAACATTGAAACATTAAATTCCGATACATAAACAAGTAACATAGCAACCAAGTCATGTGTTATTTGAATTAATAAGTCTATTGCAAAATTTAGAACTGCAATTTTGATTTATTATTACTTTCTTCATTTTTTCAAGTATTGAAAAAAGTTATTCACTAATCGCAAACTGTAAGTGACGTATCTGATCTCGAACGATTGGAGACCTCGGCCCTTCGGGTCTCGGATTCCCAAACTGCATTCTTGACCACCATAAGTCTCACTTACATTTCTCGGTACGTAATGTACTATAAAACGTCTTCATACCATCATAAATAGACGAAACAAAATAGCATTTCAACGAGTAAAAAATGTTCACAAAATTTACAAAGTATAATGAACAATTTTTCTTTCACAAAATAATTAGTAAAATGTTTTAAGATGTTTCACAATTACAGAAACTTAACAAAATGTGATTTAAATCAGTTTCAGAATGTTCAACCGAAAGTAAAACTGTTAGTGTTCTCTCGCTTGTTGTACAAGTATATGAACTCTCTAAAATTAAAAGTAGTTGTAACTTTTATAAGTTCAGTCCCGTTTCGGTCCCCAATTCTTCGTGAATCGCGCATCTATCAGAGCGTGTAAAAACTTGTAAAACAGGTCTCGACTAGCACTGCACAATACGTGAACATGTGATTATTAAACATAGGTGGTTCAAACCCAAGTGTCACAGGTTCGACAAAATTACTGAGCTTTAAATAAACAAAAAATAAAGTTTTCTGGAAACATCTGAACTCTATAGTAGGCCTACGTAAAGCTCCAAAGCTTAACCCCTTCTCAGTATCAGTATAATTATACTACTACTCGAACATAATTCCTTTATACATAGGGCTGGCTAATTTTAGTCTCTTTTCCCGTGGTTGAAAATTACTATATATAAATATAAAGGTTATATAGGGTAACCATAACTAATGTAATTAATTTCAGGGTTATTCTTTGAGATATCTGAACCAGAAAAATTAATACAATTTTGCTCGTTTTTTCCTTCCTTTTCGAGATACAATTTTTTATATATGAAACATTTCATGGCGTGTTTTGGAAAAGCCATTGATTTAATTCCCAATATGCTCAGTGAATTTAAGAGAGTAGCGTATTATGATAATAAACGATTGAAAGAATTTTAGTTTTGTACTTTAAATGTGCAGAAATTTGAACGGAAGAAGTGTAACACTGGAAGATTCCTTTGAAGAACGAAATAATTTTTATTTCGAAAAGGAAGAAAAAACGAGCAAAATTGATTGACGTTTTTTAATTTGAAATATCTCAAAGAATAATCTCCTGAAATTAATGATATTATTTATGGTTCACATTGTATATTCATACCCTATAAAATTTGATTTACATATTCTCTCTGTCATGTCGACCTTATAATAGAACATGATGGTTTATTGTTCATAGATTTTCAACAAAATACGTTATTTTATTATCTTACTGTACGACACTTCACTTTAAGTGTGAACTACGTGTAATAAAGATGGTTGGTATTACCACAATGTGTAAAATTCCAGTAATGATAAAATAAACTTAACAGCAGAAATATTATAACTACTACACTGTAAATAATTAACAAATAAGTAATTAATAGTAATTATAAAGAGAAAACATTAAAATGTTTAAATTAAGTTCGTAATCTCGTATTATCTATTCTGATACCAATAAAATAAAAGTAAAAGAAAACTATATTGATAACATGCATAATACTAGGCATTCAGAAAATTGTGAACGAAATATTGTGGAAGAAATAAACAGTCTACTTTCAGAAATATCCATTATAAGAAACGGTGTAGATGTGTCCATGACTTTAACCCGCAATGTCAAATGAAAATTGTGAAGTATTATTAACAAGAACCAAGAACCACGTTGGAATTAACATTAATACCGACGTCATTAACTAGAAAATAATTATATTTCATTATATAAATACAATTTTATTCTTAAAACAAAATTGGTTCAAGTAATACATCTGTAGTAAAATTAATTGATTACTATTTCACTAATTTAAACACACAATGCTATATTACGAGTTTTAATACACAGATCTACAGGTTAAATTATCTTGGAAATATAACGTTCTGTAGAAAAGATATAAATCAGATGAATAATACCACACATCATATATAATTAATTTTTAAAAAATCATCTGCCCAGGCATTGTGGGTTCCCGAAACGCAGAATAATATACATAAAAGAATAATAATTGATAGAAATTACAATAAGTAATTGAGACAAGTTTACACGAACAGAAAACAAGGATATGGAATTTTTAACGAATTGTACACATATATTATAGGCTGCAAACACAAACTAAAAATAAAAGGAACTATAATTTTCATATAGGCCTAATGGTTTTTTATGATTGCCACATGTTACATACAGTAGGCTTAATAATGCATTAAAACTGTAATCAAATGCAAAAAAAAGATACGTAACGGAGTTTCATATTTATATGAAGTTATAATAAAATCACGATATGTTTAATTTTGTGATCAGAATTTGATGGAATTTTCTTCAAATTACATTAAGTTTATACTGAATTATAATAAATCGTTTGATATCAGATTGAATACACAACATTTTACAGGTAGCTACTTGCATATTTTGTTAGGTATCAGGGCATAAAGTTTCTTTTCTGCTTAAATATTTTGTATTAATTCACTATGTTCATTCGACAAGAATTTCTTTAAAAGCAATTACACTTTCATACATTTCCAGCACGAAGCACGCGTAAATATAAGAGTTTGTTTTAATTCCAACATTTATGGATATCTTAAATCGGAGAAAAATATAAAAATATATGAAGAGAACAAACTCACTATTACTGGTTTTTGGGATATTACATAAATATTAATGACTTGTAATATCACACGCCCTCTATTAAAACTTCCATACATTAATTAAATGGAAGAGACACCAACCTGTGTGGGGGCGTAGAACTGACCCTGCGTGGGAGTGTAGAACTGACACGGAATCCAGTGGTCCATGCATGTAGATTAAATGACACACTAAACGCGTCTCTTACGATAACCACACATCTCGGCTACCACAATTGTCACAGCACGGTGCTCGCGGAGAAGATGCGTTTCACCGTACGAGAAGCACCCTGCTGAATTGACGTTGTCGTCTCGCCCGAACAGATAAAAACATCCCTTCTTCTTCATCATCATCATCAACATCATCGTTGTCCTTTCTGCTGGCCCCAAAATCCTGGCTTGATATCCACCCTTCTCCTACCTCCCTTCTACTGAGATCCTGAAGAACAAGTTGCCTGTTATGTCCGAAGTAAACAACAAGAAGAAAACAGGATCTCCGTGGAGGGAGGGGGACGGGACAGAGAGGCCTGGTCCAGTAACAGTACAATCTTTAAGGCTGTTGGGAACGCAAGGTTTGAGGGAGGAGGTAACTTATTCTTTAAGGCAGTTGGATTCCTATCCGGGGTGTGGTCACCTACTTTTGTATTCGACGGATATAGAACGGCGTTATTGAATAGTCTGTTTTGGACATGGCCACGTCTCCCTTCGCCCTGAGTTACACGAAAATTCTCCTTACTACTGAGGATAAGACCCTTCGATGAGTTCGGAAAGCAGTTTTACTGGAACCGGGCGTGGATCTTTAAGGTGTGAAATAGGGGTATCTAATTTTTTATACATATTAGTTTTCTACCTGTCAGTGACACCAACTTGTTCACTCTCTTCGTTAATATTAACCTGCGCGGCTACTACGAAAGATAATCTATAATAATAATAATAATAATAATAATAATAATAATAATAATAATAATAATAATAATAATAGACTAATAATAATAATAGACTAATAATAATAATAGACTAATAATAATATACTAATAATAATAATAATAATAGACTAATAATAATAATGATAATAATAATAATAATAATAATAATAATAATAATAATAATAATAATAATAATAATCGTAATTTTCTATCTCCTTCGTTAAGTTTAAGACCCATAAAAGGGTAATTCTGTTCAAAACTGCAGGTTTCAGAGTTTTATAAAGTCGTCTCATAAATAGGGAGCGGATGATTAATGAAAGTCATTATTAGACAGCAGAATTTAGGTAAAAACCTTTTTTTTTTTTTTCCTTAATACATACAAGCTTGAGATTTAATATTTTCATTTTTCATGGAAATATAAGTATAAATAAAGGGGTTTTATAGCGCCTAAAAATGCCTATTTCGACGTTAGTAACTGTTTTTAAGTTTTTTTTGTTAATTTTTGCATCACTTTTCGTAACTGTTTCGAACCGTTTACATTCCAAGACAGATAACAACAATTTCTACCTAGCAGTGAACGACACAATAGAGAAATACCTCCAGGCCACCCGTTCTCATTCTTACAATCTTTGAATCCTAAAATTCCAACTTTCAGTCGGCCTGGGTAACGTAGTCGGTATAGCGCTGGTCTTATGTGCTGGAGGTTACGAGTTCGATCCCGGTCCAGGTCAATGGCATGTAAGTGTGCTTAAATGCGACAGGCTCATATCAGTAGATTTACTGGCATGTAAAAGAACTCCTGCGGGACATATTATTATTATTATTATTATTATTATTATTATTATTATTATTATTATTATTATTATTATTTCTTTCTCTGTCTGTCAGCAATTTAACACAAACTCGCTGGGTTGTACCCGATCTCTTACATACCAAGACAGATAATCTCTTCCTTTTTTCTCACCATTTGTAAGTACAGCAGTGAGCGACACAATAGCCACAATAGGTGCTGCTCATCTACTGTGAAGCAAACTATGGAAATGTGATTAGTGAATGAAAAACAATAACTTAAAGACAGAATGTCTTCATTTTGTGTATGCATGTGAAATGTGTGGAAGTTTCTTTTAATCCTAGAATTTTTTATTAAATAAATTATTAATCTTATATTAGTGATATTCTTTAACCAAAAAACTTATTTTTTATTTTATAGAGCCTAAATAAAGGAGTTTAAGAGCCTATTTTAGGCGCTTAAAATGAAACTTTCTAATAACTCTAGTTATTATATTTCTGTTAACTTTAAAACGATGTCCTTCAGAACAATAATTGATTTTATGTTGTAACGAAACAAAAGTAACTTTTATGTCGCATTTTCTTCTTCTTCTTTTTTTTTTGCGTTTGTTGAAAATTTTGTCCGATATGCCATTTCATGCATTTCTGGGGTAAATGAAAATCATTTTCTCCAATTCTTATTGATTTTTATAGCTTTTTTTTATAATTTCTTTATATTTTCCAGCAAATCTTATATAAAAACCACACTGGTTTCTTTCTCACTGCTTAATATTTTTCATGCTAAAGAAATTGACCTTCAGTCGAAGTCCATGATAGTGATCCAATAAACTGAAAAAAAAAAATGTGGCAAGGGTAGATTTTACTTGGAAACCCAGAGTTTATTACACCCTAATACTACCTGTATTGTTCAGTTTCCGGCCAGGAAGCGCGTGAATTTCCAGGAAGTAGAAATTTAAAAAGTTTCCTTGAATGGGTAGGGGAAACAAACATAATAAGAGTGAATAATTTTAAAAATGTATTTCTATCTCATCAATTATAAATGATCCATCATAAACATTTAAGTAATAGAAACATTAATGTATTACGCAATGTGTGGCGTTAATATCGTGTACATTGTACTTCATTTAAGTTAACCAAAATCATTCTCCTTTCTCTTAAATTTTCTAATGAGTACATTAAAAAAATTTGTCTAATGGTATTGAGAGATTCACTATCCATTTTACACAATCACTTGCATAATACTATGTATTTTTTTTCATTTCATTTCATTACTCTTCAATGTATTTTCATCTCATGTTTCTCCGAAATCAAATTGAACTTTATTTTTAAATTTATCTTTGTTCCGTATTCTCTCCGCAATCATATTGTATTTTTCATTTAACCTCTGCTTTGTATTCTGGATCCTAGTGGCCAGCCGTAGATTTCGGCCAGATGTCCAAAATTGTGGAATTTGTTGTAGGTATTTATCCAGTATAGTTTATATTCAAAAGCACACATTTACTCAAAATATTAATAAAGTTATATTGTAATCCACTGGTAAATAGTGACACACTGCAGTTTAAGATCGTCCAAAAGCAAGATTTTTAATATTACTTTCGATGGTGTTCAGGCAAAAGGGCTTATTCCACAAAATAATTTTTTTTTTCAGAAACAGCTCTAATTAAATTTTAACAAATTATTATTAGTTACTTTATATGAAGGAACGTAAACATATCTTCACCTTTTTGTAATTTTTAACTAATTACAATAATTAAGCAAAAAAGTCACATTTAAAAGTGGGGGTTACGCCCTTTTACCTAAACACTATCGAATGATCGCCACAGCCTAGAAGAAGAAATTAAAACTGTTACAGGAAGTTTTGTTATTTTCATTCCTATGAATAAATGTTAATTTTACTTTAGTTTAAAAATAATACGTTATTTTATGTTGCAGTAGGCCTGCACAGTCATGGTCATCAAACTTTTGTTAGAAATAATGACAACATGAGCCAATATAAATTTACAAGATAGAGCATCACCCATTATAGAACAATTAATTTATTTTCATGATCATGCTTTAATAATTATCATCATAATTTTAGTAGTTGTATCATACATAATAATTTCAATAGTTTTTAATAAATATATTAATCGATTCTCATCCGTGATTTGTACATAATTGAGAATTATTTTTAATACAAGGAAAACTGAAACAAGAGATTTACCCTCCATAATGTACAACGAATTTTTAAATTCACAATAGATCGATAGTTACAATAATAATAATAATAATAATAATAATAATAATAATAATAATAATATTTCTATAATAGAATTTCAATCGTCTGGGCAACGAACTAAGACCTAAATAATCTCAGAAATGGCTGATGATTAATTACATTTTAACAAACGTCATAAAGAAATTCCGTATTTCAGATTAAGGAACCACAACCACGCCCAACTTATTAGAGGGATTACAGTTAAATCAATTACTGTATCACTACAATTGGGCCTCCAAAGCGATTCTTCTGCAACTCTTCAGTTAGAAATTTGTATATGAGCTTGCAGTAAAAATTTTCAACCACTTCGTTTAATTACACATTCTATAATATTGCAAATAAGACAGATTTCTGGATCATAAATGATCATCTGTTACAGTTGTGGTAAGAATTTCGCCCTGTTCTACGAAGACTATGATAATGGCTGATTACGGACACAAGTAAAAATTAAATTGGCGATCAGTGCATGTAATTATAACATGCCTATAATTACAAACTGAAACTTCTACTATACATAATTGGTATTATTAAGTATGGATTCCAAGAATTCCAAGAATCTATTTATATTCATGAAGGTAGAAGAAAGTTCTGGGGAATGATTCCGAGCACTGCGTCAGTTACGAAATTATAATTATAGAATGATTCATTACATACAGTTCTTAAAAAAGAAATGAAAATTTATAAGAAAGAAAAAGAAAATATTTCAATGTAAAATTAAAATTTCATCGTAAATAGAGTAGCCTATATCTTTGAAGTGCTATAAGCTTGAAAATAGCCTAAGTTTTTCATTATAATAAAGACTTTTCACACTATTTACGACACCGGACTCGATTCGCAACAGATAAAATTGAATAATTAAGAGAATAAAATTTTCAAACATAAAACATTTCTTAATCTCGAAAAAAATGTTCCACCTAAGAAACAGGAAAAATTGATGACTATTCTGGAAAGAAGCGACTATCCCCAAACACTTAGTCTGAGTCTTTAAATGTTATAAGAAGGAACAAAAATTACAATTACAGTAACACTAACGTCAAAAATAAATAATATGTAGACTACATATAAATCAAAATAAAAGTTTCTTTCTGTTACGGACACGGGCCCTAAGGCTAGCAATGCAGCCTCTGGTGGGCTTATTGTGCTTTACGTCTATCATAGAAGCAATTCCACGTGCTGCCGCCCACGTAATAATAATAATAATAATAATAATAATAATAATAATAATAATAATCCGTAGCGCTACAGCCCGTGAAGGGCCTAGGCCTCACGTCCACATGCCGAAGCAGAGGTGGACGATCATCCAACCAGAATGGAGGTATCGTGTGTTTAGCACGATGATCCCCCCAGCCGTTATAGCTGGTGCTGTCGCCCACGTAACCTGCGCAAAATGACAAGGCTATGCTTCAACTACGGTGGAACGGCTTCTAGGAACGATGAAATCTGAACAGTTGCGTTCTTGCAGTTATCGTGACTCAGCTGGTGCTCTCTGTCAACTCAAATGTCTTTGCGGTTCCGATGCAGTCCCATTGTAAGCATATAAGCCCTCCACTCCCGGAAAGCGTACTATGGCCTCCTCAGGCTGATGTCATCTATATGCCAGTCACAATACTAGGCCTATTTATCATGCAGGCATCATACTGGATAACAAAATATTAATTTAATAATTATAATGAATATTAAAGAGGAGAATGACGATGGAGGGGAACAGAATCCCGAGATAAGCCCTTACAACTTGGTTTTCCACCATAAATAGTATTACATAATCACTGGGATTCGAACCCGGGTCTGCAGACAATATATACCAGTGCTATGCCATAGTTAGGCAAGGTTACATGATATCTTCCACTACTTTAAATTTCTATATTGATGGTGTTGTTAAACAATGTGAAAAAGTAAACAACGGTAAAAATATGAATAGGAACGCAAATATTAATATGTTATTATTTGCTAGTGATTCGAAAGTTTTACCAAGAAAATAAAAGACTCGTACAAAATTCTGTCCGAAAAAAAAAATAACATAATTGCAAAGTATCTTATGTATGTATATATTCTAATTAGAGGACCTCGTCGTCCTCTGATTATTAAATATTCAACAGTGACTAAGAGTAGTCATCACATAGATACGTATTAATGGAGAAAAGTTCGTTCTGGCACCGGGAATCGAACCCAGAACCAAGAGCTTGGCGCGCTGAGTGCTCTTTCCACCTGAGCTATGCCGAGACCCTATTCTCGTGCCGCGCCGGCCGAAATCTTCTCCTCGGCACAACTCAGACGTAAAGAGCACTCAGCGCGACAAGCTGGGGGTCCTGGGTTCTATTCCCGGCGCCAGAACGAATTTTTCGCCATTAATAAGTTCAAAGTATCAATAAACAAACCGACAATTATGACGTTTAAAAAGAATAAGCATTCAATGCATTAAAAAAATGCGTTATATTGGAGTAAATCTCTCATTTTTAGAAGGCAGGTTGTGACGTAAGTTACGAAAATGTTATATAAATAATAAATTAGACAAATTTCAGATCATGCGATATATGGCACTATTCGGAGGATCTCCAAATCTATTGTACAACTGCGAGGTTATCTAGCATCGGTGAAATTGACGAAAGCGAAATTTGTCCGAAAATTCGACATAGGATTACACTTGTCTTACAGTTAGGGAAAAACTCGGAGAGAAAATTCAGTCTGGTAATCGAGTTCAAGTCGAATTCGAACCCACGTAGCAACGTAGCCCTGGAGCACGAGTCAGTCCCTCTTGCTAAACAGCAAATCACATAGTGGCATCATCCAAAGAGCTTTGAACAATACAAGGGAGTATACTAGATTGAAATATTTTAGGACAATGATCACGCCAATGTTAATATACGCCTACTGCAGTGAATCATGGTTAATTCCAAAATCAGATGAAACCGAATACATGTGACTAAAATAAACTTTCTGCGAAGATTAAAAAGTTGTAGTAGACAAGATTATGTTAGGAATGAAATCACAAAGACTGAGCTAAATACATATTTCAAGAAAACACAGAAATAATTGGATTCTGCATATTCAAAGAATGCCAGAAACAAATCTTGCAAGATTGCTGAAGTACGAACCCAAAGGGCAAACGTCAATAATAAAGATGAAACAGGCAGAAGTCTAAGAGTTAAAAAAGCAAGATGATAGTAACTTTTCTCAAATATTTATTCCACAATAAGACGTTACTCGATCGAACTTAAGTGACGTCATATTACGAAGTAAGCTTTCCACCTAACCAACATGGAACATTAAAACATAATAATTATTGAATATAAATCGGATAGAGAAAATTTTGTATATAATGAACCTATCAATGGGAAATGAGAAAAACACATTAGAAAGTTCCAATGTTCATATCATGCTGTGCAATCTTACAATGTTTTTGATTAGAATATAAATCCTATATTTAAAGTATCGGTATGCACTATGCAATTTTGAACGCAGTTTCATCTTATGGAGTAACGTCATGAAGTTATAGTCTTTCTGTTTAATCCTGCGAGATATTTTAGTAAGGATGAAAATATAATGTTTTTGACATAATGCATGTCAATTGTATACCGGGCTTTCATCTCAAAACTTCCTAAGTAATTATTTATTTCAATTAGGCTAAATTTAATTTATAAAAAATACGCGTCAATTTAGATATTGAGGGGGAAGTCTAAAACCAGTGTTAATTTCATTTTAGGTTTCATCTCTTCACGTTCATCCCTCTGTAATTTGAAATGACATTCCTATATTATGATACATAAATATGAAAGAGTATTAAATTGTTTATACACCTCATTCATATGTTCTCATATTTTGTTTCCTAACGTCTCCTGGCAACCTGGATTGTTATTATCAATTAGTTTATTTTTGGGTAATTTCCTACATCTAATTAATTCAATTTGCTAAATTAAATGTTCAAAATGTTAGCTAGGCAGTAATAAGCCTATTTCGGAACTCCTCTACATAGCATTCCTTACCAAAATCAACTGAAGTAAGGTCTGGGGATCTTAGTGGCCAATGCAAGTGACCACCGCGGTCAATTCATCGTTCCAGATTGTTGAGATTTAGATGATGTGCCACCTGACGGCTAAAATTACAAGACTTCTTCATTCTGGAAGAACATGTCCATCCAAGTAGCAAGGGAAACTCCTGCAAGAACACCGGAAGCTAGTTTCGTCCAGAGACGATCTCAGGAAAACGACATGTAGGCTTACTATTCCTTTGTCGTTAGTCAGTAGTACATAGTCACTCGTCGTTCCTTCGTTCCATTTGTAAGGCTTGTTATACGCAATATTCAAACAGCTGTATCTCATTGAAAATTGGACACATGTTTATATGAACTTTATAAATTCTAAATAGTTGATTCTACCATCCCCTTAAATACTGACTATTCCTCCTGAATCACTCTGCAGATGAGAACAGAACTGACGATCGTTGTTTCAAAGAGGCTTCAAGGCTAAGCCTTACATATACAACAGGGGCAATTTGAAATTTATAAACTGAAGTAATAATAAAAAAAACGAAATCTCTAATGCACTCTACACAGTATTCGGTTTATTATAATTTTTTTTTTCAAGTTTGTTGCTACTCTGAGATTCGCCTAAAAATTACAAGTGGTCTCATTCATGCGAGTAGGATAGATAAAAGACCAGCTATTAAGGCAAATTCTACACGAAAATACTGCAAGTTTTTCTGCACACAGAGTGCACTTTCACTAAAACAACAGAACAAGTTTCGTACCTCTGCTCAACTAAAAATAATCATACAAAAAAAATATGCGATAACTGACATATAAGCTTGGAGTTGAAACCGGCCTACTGGAAAATTTCCATCAATTATTATTACATAATCGCCACTCTTGCTTACAATTAGAACCGAATCTCCGCGTACTAAATTGAAGGTCACAAACAACCAGATCGACATCTGAGTATGAGGTTGAACTTATATAAGGATGTCATACAATAGAGCAGCTTAACCTATACAGAAGGATGTACACCACCACCACCACCACCACCACCACCACCACCACCACCACCACCACTATTACCACCACCCCACCACCAACACCCCACCACCACCTTCATCTCTATAACCACTTCTCAATTCCTTCTTCGCCAATGTCCGTCTCTTCAACAACTTTATTCCTTCGTTGTTTTAATATTCTTCCTTGTATTCATCGCCGTCCTTTTCCTTTCTCTTTATCTTTCTTTCTTTCTTCTTCTTTATCGTTTTCGCTTTCCGTTCTTCATCGTCTTTTTATTTCCCTACTTCGTTTTCATCGATTTTTCGTCTTTGACTTTGTCTACTTCTTCTTCATTATCTTTGTCATCTTTCTCTTCTTTATTTCGTCTTTATAAACTTTATCCTCGTCTTCTTTATCTTATCCATTGCCATCTTCATCTTCGTAAATACTGTAATTTTTCATCATCCTCCTCTCTTCGTTCTCTCTCTCTTCTTCTTGCCCTCGTCCTTATTTTCGTTTTCGCTATCTCCCTCATTTTCTTCTTTATCATTTTCTTCATATTTCTAACATTTTATCTTTCTCTTCCATCGTCTTCTTCGGTTCTATTTTATTCTCTTTTACCTCCATATATTCATCTTTTTCTATTTCTTCTCCAGTCTCTCTCTAGGAATAGACTTTTAATTTGTTTCTGTGTTCACTTTTCCTACATTTTCGCTATTATTTTTCTAAACTGGATCAAACTCCACAGTCACCAGAAAGAATACAAAATATTGGATGCTTGTAAAGAACATCACGGTTCTTAATCACAATGCAGTAATATGTTCTGATTTCAGATCCAGCATCACATATTTTCAGAATAGTAGTAGGTTATCAGCCAGTTTGTGCAGGAAATTCGAACATGTCGTTCGAATTCCATTCCCTCAAGAACCGGTTTTATATCCTTTCCATTTTTTTAACTGTAGGGCACTGATTGGAACTGTTGAGTAATGGATCGTATTTTATAACCAATTCAATGTAAATCGAAGCAGTCGATGAAGTCATTTTCAGTTCACAAGTTCTTTAATGGAACGGCGAGTGTATCAGGTTCCTAGAAAACAAGTGGCAGCCAAACTGGTATTGGTGGTTATTGACAACAGTTTGAATGACGGGAAGTGGGCAGTTTTGACAGCATTCATTCGCGTGTTCTTTGAAAGCGGTACAGCTGCTTAGTATACAAGTCTTATTGTCTAGTCCATCGCGAACCTTTCAAACCTCATAGTCTGTATTAATGTGCTCTTCTCAGACAATGAAATAGACGTAGTGCTCAACTGACAAATAAAAAAGTAAGATTGACGTTCAAATTTACAAATGACGTTTATGGATCGAAACGCAGTGATTACTAAACTTGAAGCTAGACTTTAAGACTTATTGAGTAGGACAGTGTTTACTGGTGCATTCTCTCTCCAAATTTGATTATACTGTTCCTTCATATTTAGAATACTGTCAACCGTCTTTCATTGATGTTTAGATTAGTCAGATTTAATATTATATTTCCTTCATATTTGGAATATGAACAAAATGGCACAATATTTCCTGTCAAACAGTCAGCAGTACTGTGAAATTAGATCGCAGAAGGGGAAGTTGTATAAATAATTGCTTTTATGGACATTCCCTTACGCATAACAATGTGAGTTTTATGAAATTACTGGCTGTTAGACCTATAAGATAGAAGGAACCAGAATTATTGTCATCTTACCTGCTATTTATGTGCTTGTTCTACAAGCGGCAGAGATTCAGGCCGAAATTGTAACCGAAAGTAGAACTCGTATTACTATAAACAAGAAGTTTCTCGGAAGATATAGCTTATGTATGAAACGAACTACGAACTGTCTGCTTTGAATTCGATTAATTATATTACACTGTACTGTTAATTTAAAATTAAAAATGACCTTTTTAATGTGCATCTTTTCAGATGAATGGACTCGTATCTACTGAATATCATAGTTTACAAAAGAATTGATGTATATAGACAGTATGCCAAAAAATAATTTTCAGACATCGGGAATGCCGAAATTTATCCTATGATACTACTAAATATAGCGTGTTTTTCGTCACGTAGAAAATCATCTTTGATTTGGAATAAATGCACATTTTGTTACTTATGTTTCAAATAAAAGGTACCCATTATTTTCTTAACAAAAATAATTTCAATTCGTAATCATTTATGAACAGATGTACTAGTACATATTTAATACAAACAAAATCCGTGCAATACTTTAGAAATAATCGACGAGGCTGAAAGAGGAAAAATACAAAAAGGAGCCATCGCCGAAAACTCAGTCGGCTAAGGCGCTTGCTTGCCGATCCGTAGTTGCACTCGGGCGCGGGTCCGATCGTCGCTTGAGCGGATCACCTGGTTGGGTTTTTCCGAGGTTTTCCCCAACCGTAAGGCGAATTCTCGGGCTCATCTCGCAATCACCAATCCCATCTAGTTTGTACAGAGCGTCGTTAAATAATAAAAGCCAAAAGGTACGAGAGCGCGCACCTTTGAAAAGGGATTTCAAACTATGGATAAGAAACTATGTAATCTCCAAACTTGTAGGTCACTTGTCTCACTTCGCTTGTCGCCATTTCACTGAAGTTATCTAAAAAAATTGAAAGAAAAAAAATAAAAACTGGACGTAACCTAATAGGTACCACATTAAGGGAAAATCAATGTCGCAGAGCACTGTCCGAAACAGGGTTTAGCAGGGCAGGGCAGGGCAGGGCAGGGCAGGGCAGGGCAGGGCAGGGCAGGGCAGGGCAGGGCCGTCTTTCAGATGTTAACCGGGACGGAGAAAGAGGTGAGGATCGTTATCACTAGGTAAGAGAAGCGAGCCATGAAGAGAAAAGGAGTGAAGGCCGAATGTAGCTCCTCCAGAAATCACACAAAAGCCAAGGCTTTAGTTTGTGAACGCATGAATTTGGAAAATCCGAAATATACGATGGTGTAATTATGTAGGTCCGTGGCTCATTTCATTTAGAGCTCATCCCGAAATTTGTGTTAGGGCTTTAGGAAAACCACAGGGAAGAAGAAAGTGGATCAAAACATAACACTGCATACAGACTATGACCCAAAATGATTTTCTCGGTACCAGAGAACTTGTATCTCGGTGAAAGTATTGTAACCGATTTTTTGCACCATCAAGATACATTTTTATATTTCATATAATGAGAGAGTCGAAATACATAAAGAACGGAATACATTAAAATTATTCGCTTCATCCAGCCATCGGCATAGCTCAGGCGGTAGGCGCGTTTGCCTGTTGATCTGGAACTGCACTCACGCGTGGATTCGATTCCAGCTTTTACTGATTATTTATTTATTTATTTTGCTAATAATAAGATAACTTTAGCTCGCCCCTGAAAGAGTAGAACTCGTGCTCAAGTACATGATTAGGTACATGGTTGGGCTTTTTACGAGGTTTTCCCCAACTGTAAGGTGAATGTCATATAATCCCATATGGCAGGGGTTTCCTAGACTTTTTTAGACTGCGCTGCTCTTCACATGTCACATTTGCCGTGCGACGTTTCTGTATCCAAACAAATTATTGTCCAAATTAGATTTGGTGGTATTTTTTTTAAGAAAATAGGCCTAGTCATTTACATTGTTAGCTTGTATTCTTTTAAATATAAAAATACAATGTTGGAATAAAATTATAGAACTGAATGGATAAGAAGAAATGGATGAGATTAGACATAAACTTTTCTTCTACATGACATCATTACGTACAGTTTGTTCATAATAACGAAACATCTCGTCCTGTATTTTATGATTTCAGTTTCACTTTCTCAATAACATTTTAAAATGAGACATATTCGTACATGAAACCTATTCTGAAAGAATGAACACACTGATCGTGATATGTGACTGACTCTTTATACCAGTGCTGGGCACCAAGAGCGAATTCTACTCTCTCACGGAGAGCCATATGACTTATTTTAACCCCTTTCTTCCCCGCCGAACACCGCGCAGCGTTGATGCCGTCACGGATGAATATTAAGCGTCCCCGTTTAGAGTTTGGATTCGCTCCCGATGCCCAGCCCTGCTTTATACAAACAATACCAAATGCATGAATGTCTTTCACAATGGTAACACTCTTCATTTGAGTCTTACATTATTTATAGTAATTTTGGAACCTACCTAATGGAGATATTTGCGTCTTAATGAGGTGGATGAGCTTGTTCTTGTCACACAAAAAATCTAATCTGGGGACAATGTTCGATAGAGCTACGCGGATCTCCTCCTCAACGTTAACTTTGCTTCTATATCTGGATTTTATTACCGCCAAAGCTAAAGAAAACCTGCCTTGCAAAGGTAGGATGTGGCAAAAGGGAGAATAACTCTCAGGCTCTTTTACTCAGTTGTGGATACTCCTTTACCACACAGTTCCAAAATTATGGCAGAGTCCCGAAAGAGAATGTCATTTTCAGTGTTGAGTCTGAAAAAAATGTATATGAACTCTTCCTGCTCACAAGCAAACATTCTTATGGGGGCAGATAAAAAAGTTATTTTTTTTTCTTCTACGATGTTAATAATGTCAAAAGAAATGCTTATACAAATTTTGGCCACTTGACCGCAATTACGAGACCGTTCAGAAAGTGATTTTCCCTGGGGCCGTTTACAGAAAAAACACAATTTAATGGAAAGATTTATTGATACAGATACAGAAATTGTTGCGCTATTTGTCAAAATATTCCCACTGGAAATTACACATTTGACATACCATGGTATCAATTTTTGTATCCTTGTGTCACAGACGTCAGCTCCCTGGGATCAGAACCAGCGTTTGGAAGCCGTCTGCACCTCTCTGTCGATTCCATGATATGACAAAAAATGTCTCAATTCCGGTGGGGAATATTTTGAAAAATAGCTGAACAATTAGTGTGTCAGTTCCAATAAATTCCAATGAAATTGTGTTTTCTTTCTCTTAACGGCCCCTGGCGAACTTATATTTTTACGGTCCTCGTAATTGCGGTCGAGCGGCCAAAATTTGTGTAAGTATCTCTTTTGACATTATTAACATGGTGAAATAAAAAAAAATTAACTTCTCTATCTGCCCCCATCAGAATGTTTGCTTGTCAGTAGTAGCCAAGGTTGATAATGAAGCTGCTAAAAACGGGACGTAACCCGTAATCTGTTCATATCATTCATTCATAGTTTTCTGCCCAAGGACAGATTTTTAATTCCAAACCCAGCATTCTTTAATCTTTCCTATTTTCCATCTTCTTCTCAGTTTCCGTATACGATCCATCTGTCCATCTGTTACTGGAGAAAAATACTGTAAAATAAATATGTACAAACATTGAAAATTTGCATGTTACGTTTTACTATCCAATATGTTTTAGTTTTTCTTACAGCCGCGAATCCTCGGCCTCGTCTCACGAAATACTATCTCGCTATTACCAATTTCATCGACGCTAATTAACGTAGCAGTTGGTGCAGCATCGTTAAATAGGTCCAACTAATTAAGAATAACTTATCCTTACCAGAAGAAGAATAAGATGATGACTTCAGTTTACCATGTCATCTCTTCTCCATTACTCCATGTTATCGCCTTTGAAGTATGAAGTCGAAATTAAATGCAATGTAAATAATGAATGGCGAAATTGAGTTTAGCCTCTGAGCTCGAGATCTGCATCATTGGACAGCCTCAAGCGAGTCAGTCGTCTTCCGACGGACATGGAAGGGGGGGGGGAGGTATTACAATGACACATTGGTCCAGCCCAAGCAGTCGCTGCAGCCAGTACTGGTCAGTTCCCAAGACGAAGATATCTACGCCGACAACGAACTTCTCCATAAGCAGATAATGCTGATGGCTTCGTAGAATCCGCATAAGAAAAGGGAGATGGATAAATTACACTTACATATCAAGAGAGAGAAAGAGGGCACAAAAAGTGGTCTGGCAGCGCTGAGGCGCATCTCGATCCCGTGGTCGTTGGGCTAGTCCGCCCGGTTTACACCCCTTAGTTTTTCGGTTGGGGTCGTTCAGGTCGAAGCACTCTTTCATATCTCGTCTTTTAAATTATTGAGCAATATCCTCGCCATCTTTATTGGTCATCACATCGGCAGTGGAAGATATCAGACAGGTTAGATTGTGTCCAGTCTCTACATGGTTGAGAAGGTCGCGGCTGGCTATCCATTCCAGTTTGAGAAACCAAATTCTCCTCTTCGACATTAATTCCAGAAACTTTGCCACATGACGGCTCAGTGGACTTCCTTTTATTGACTCCCGGATTTTTAAAATCGTAGAAAACGAAATTAGTTTTCTTTGAAATGTATTTTCACATTTCTATTAATATTTAGAACGATTCCCGTCAGGATTTTATATCAATATTTTTTTAAGGACGTTCGCAGTACACCGTAACATCACAGCACTGTTTTAGTCCAATTCTTGAAACAATCAAGTACTTTCTATAGTGTAACGAAAATATTTCATGTTTCTTGCATCATTCAAACCTATCAAAATATATATGTAATGCACAATCTAAAATTAAGCTTAAGACATTTCGCGGCTCTTTCCAACAGGTAGACAAATATATAAATATAAATATACAATGTCTAAATATCACATCACATTTACTGCAAAAACTGAAAACAGTTCTCTTTTAAGTAAACCAATTGTCGCAGTTCTTTCCCTTAGGAAATTAATTGGAAAATTTTGTCTTAGTTAATGTTTTTTAGGTATTGCCAGAAGTATTGATTTGTGTTTTTTTTTCCTTGTTCTTTTTTAATCTAAATTAAAATTGCAAGTTTCTTGTTTATGTCAGTTAATTAGTTAGGATAGAATTAATTATGATACTTAATCACTCATTTAAAGTTTGTGTGACTGCAACCTGTGTGTATTTTGTGTGGCTTTACGTTGTTTATAGTGTTTTTTTTCTCTCTCTTTATTTCTTGTGTAGCTTTACTTTGTATATAGAGTATTTTTTTCTGTTTATTTCTATTATTGTATTTGTATTCCTGGTGTCGTGGAAGAAAAGGCCTGATGGTCTTAACTACACCAGAATAAATAAATAAAGATAAATAAATAATACAAAAAATCTGAAAGCATTAATTAGCATTTTATGTCTCAGAAGTACCTCTTTAGGGCTTGTCAAATTTTCATATTACTTCCAGCACAACTTGAACACAAAAATTATATATAGATTTCAATTTTAAATTAACATTACAGGAAATAAGTAGGATAGATTAAGATCTAAAAATTCTGGGAATTCATTCCTATAATTGCGACGACGTTGCACTTATTATTATTATTATTATTATTATTATTATTATTATTATTATTATTATTTTAGTATCATTACTTGCAAATGGCTTTTTAGAAACCCACAAGTTCAATGCCATCCTCACATAAGCCCGCCATCGGTCCGTATCCTGTGCAAGATTAATCTAGTCCCTAGCATCATATCCTACTTTCCTCAAATGTATTTGAATATTATCCTCCCATCTACGTCTCGGCCTCCCCGAAGGTCTCTTTCCCTCCAGCCTCCCAACTAATACTCTATATGCATTTCTCGGTTCGCCCATACGTGCTACATGTCCTGTCCATCTCAAACGTCTCGATTTAATGTTCCTAATTATGGCAGTTGAAGAATACAATGCGTGCAGTTCTGCGTTGTGTAACTTTCTCCATTCTCCTGTAACTTCAGCACAAAATAGGCTATGTTCCTAAGAACCTTATTCTAAAACACCCTTAATCTGTGTTCCTCTCTCAAAGTGACAGTCCAAATTTCACAACCATAAAGAACAACCGGTAATATAACTTTTCTTATAAATTTTAAATTTCAGATTTTTTGGCAGCAGACTAGATGACAAAAGCTTCTCAACCGAATAATAACAGGTATTTCCCATATTAATTTTGCGTTTAATTTCCTCCCGAGTGTCATTTATATTTGTTACTATTGCTCCAAGATATTTTAATTTTTCTACCTTTTACTTAGGCCTACTTACTTACTTATGGCTTTTAAGGAACCCGGAGGTTCATTTCCGCCCCCACATAAGCCCGCCATCGGCCCCTATCCTGAGCAAGATTAATCCAGTTCCTACTATCATATCCCACCTCCCTCAAATTCATTTCATTATTATCCTCTCATCTACGTCATGGCCTCCCAAAGGTCTTTTTCCCTAAGGTCTCCCAAATAACACTCTATATGCATTTCCGGATTCTCCCATACGTGCTACATGTCCTGTCCATCTCAACGTCTGGATTTAATGTTCCTGATTATATCATGTGAATAATGCAATGCGTGTAGTTCTGCGTTGTGTAACTTTCTCCATTCTCCTGTAACTTCATCCCTCTTAACCCCAAATATTTTCCTAAGAACTTATTCTCAAACATCCTTAATCTCTGTTCCTCTTTCAAAGTGACAGTCCAAGTTTCATAACCATACAGAACAACCGGTAATGTAGCTGTTTTATAAATTCTAACTTTCAGATTTTTTGACAGCAGACTAGATGACAAACGCTTCTCAACCGAATAATAACAGGCATTTCCCATATTTATACTGCATTTAATTTCCTCTCGAGTGTCATTTATATTTGTTGCTCTAAGATATTTGAATTTTTCCACCTCTCCGAAGGATAAATCTCCAATTTTTATATTTCCATTTTGTACAATATTCTGGTCATGAGACATAATTACATTTTTTTTTCTTTTGGGGATTTACTTCCAAACCTATCTCTTTATTTGCTTCAAGTAAAATTTCCGTGTTTTCCCCTAATCGTTTGTGGACTTTCTTCTAACATAGTCACGTCATCCGCATAAACAAGAAGCTGATGTAACCCGTTCAATTCCAAACCCTCTGTGTTATCCTGAACTTTCCTAATGGCATATTCTAGAGCGAATTTAAAAAGTAAAGGTGATTGTGCATCTCCTTGCTTTAGTCCGCAGTGAATTGGGAAAGCATCAGACAGAATCTGGCCTATATGGGCTCTGCTGTAAGTTTCACTGAGACACATTTTAATTAATAGAACTAGTTTCTTGGGAATACCAAATTCAATAAGAATATCATATAAAACTTCTCTCTTAACCGAGTCATATGCCTTTTTGAAATCTATGAATAATTATTATTACCATTATTATCGTTAATTGCTCGAACAAGTAGGCCTATAATAATCATTTTGTTAAACGTGTCCAATACTATATACATGAAATAATTGTCCTTGCACAGTAAATTCACAAAATACATTAGTTATTGCACTAGTATTTGAATAGTATAATTATTATTATGTATCAAGTACAAAACTCGAAACTTAACAGATGAATCCAGTGTTTCAGGAGACGCAACCGAATCCGAATTATAGGATGAATCCGATACATTACTTTACGTATTTCCCGTATACAATATTGTTTAGTAGAAGCTCTGTAAATTATATTTTTATATGATAAATTTAAAGTTGCCTAATGTCATTGAAAAGGAAAAGGAAAGGTCACATTGAGTAAATTCTTTTGTTTAAAAATCCGCTAAAGTTTCGTTGTGGTGACTTCAGTGGTCTAGATCGCTGAAGTTCGAATTTTTTCGGATTGATAACAGTCCGAAAAGCAAGAATTTTAAGGAGCATGTAGTACAAATACTTTTAATAGCATTTAAATGTTCCTCAAAATTTACAAGATATCAAGATTTACGTTATTCTTGATGCACTATAAATTCATTAGATATTGTTTGCTATTGTATTAAAAAGCATCTCGCTATGTGCTATAATTATGCCCATTATAACCGATTGTTATCTTGGTAAGCTGTCTTTCGTACGTATTACTATGTGTTTATTATTTTTTCTGTATTATTTGTAGGCCCAATTATATATAAATTAGTAAACCAATTTGCTCAACACAACATTTTGTCTACTGTAATTTTTATTATTTTGTCACTATAGGATAGCTCGAGGATATTTTTATACTGTCCTTTTGTAGGACATTGGCAAGGCCATATTTGTAGTACGAGTGTCCGGAAACGTGTTTTTGGCTAATTCCTGATGTTGAATTTTTTCCAATGAACCTATCAGGGATACCTGCTGTCGTCTTAGAATTCATCCATTGGTTTCTTCATTAGTCGGCACTGCTCTCTTCTTCCATTTGGAATATATTTCAGTATTACTTTTTTATCTTAATCTGGGCATTCAGCATTCATGTTCAATTCAATTCATTTTGTATAAAGTTTTTCTTTTAATTGGTTACTTTTAGTCTTTGCAAAATTTCGTAGTTTGATTTTATTGACTGATCAATTGTATCCTGCTGTTCTTCGCATAAATCTCTTCTTTGCAGATTTCAGTATAGATTTACCTTTGGCTCTAACAGTCAAACTAGTTTCACTACCACATACTGTAATAACGCAGGAAGGGCTACAGCGTTCTACAGGCTAATTCTATTCTTGTACTCTTTGATATTTTGTTGTGTTTGAAAATATTGTTAATAATATTCTTGATATTTAAAAAAAAAACTTTGATATCTTATTGTTAATACCCTCTTCATTTCCGTATGAAACTAAAATTCCTAGATAGTTGGAATAGTTGGATGAATTTACTTGCTCGATAATTTTGTTAATTAATATTTGGCTTCTCTTCAGGTTTTTTCCTTTACATGCCATTACTATAGATTTTCCTGTTGAAATTGAGTTATAGTGTTTTGGAATTATTGTTTAGTTTGCGACTTGTTACCTGTATATTATCTTCTGAGCTGATCATCTGCGAACATCGTATTTAAAATATTCTATTTTTATTATTATTATTATTATTATTATTATTATTATTATTATTATTATTATTATTACTGATGATGAGTGATAGTGCCGGGGTTAAAGTGTTACGCTATAATCCAGAAGATCGCGAGTTCGATTCCCGATAAGACCATGGATTGTTCCCCCCCCCCCCCAATTCACCAAATTTTGCTGGCCGCACTACGACCCTGGAGTTCACTCAGCTGCTAACAAAAATGACTCAGGTGTATTTCCTTGGGATAAAGGCGGCAAGCACGTAGGTCTGACATCCTTACTGCTACCAATGTCGATTTTATGCAAAGCTTTAATTTTCCGCTAGACTGTGTGCCTCCATGGTCTGTAATAGGAATAACTTTCATACCATCCCCACTACTACTGTGATTAATATTAGGTTTTATCATCATTATCGTCATTACATTCATAATGATCCATTCATAATGATACTGACCTATTCCATCTTCACGGGAATAATGAATCCACTGGTCATGTGATTAGCATTACGTAAGAGTATATTTGAGATAATATAGGGCAATACAAGACAATTATGATAAAACCAGGATCGACGTAATTTTAATCTTAAATGATAATACTACTCCATAATGGTCGACAAAGTTTGTTACGGGATCCTCCGCCAATAAAGACGTTCTTATTATTAATCAATGATAATGGTTTTAATAGAATATTTCAGTAAGTTCAGCAGACAAATTAATCAGATCAAAAAACGTCAGTATCATGTCAGTGATTTATTACTTCCATTGTCTTCCACATTGACAGAGCTTCGAACGAGTGAATTTGGTTCGATTCTCGGCGAGAATAGTGGAGAATTACCTCGTTCCCACAGGGAATAGGTCGCTTGTGCTCTCAAAGCGGTAACCTTGATGCGATGACCACACACAGAGGAAATTCTAGTAAATATTAATGTCTGGAGTGTCCAATTCTCACGGGGATATAGACTGAACAGAGAAGAGAGTACAGAATCCTTGAGGATGAAGTTTAATAGGAGGAGAAGGTAACGGAAATAAGAGGAACAGTATGAAGTGTAATAATAATAATAATAATAATAATAATAATAATAATAATAATAATAATAATGAGGAATTGTGACTTTCTTTTTTAGAAGAGAGATGTAGATTGGACTTTTTTTCGTTGCTTTTATTGAAGGAAATGAAGACGTTTGGAAGGTTGCCTCTATGTTTGACTTGGATCAGTCAAGCAGATTAAGTTGTTTGCAACGATTTCAATGAATACGAACCCCTTCAAACGCCATTATTTGTTCGTGTGAAGACGAAGGAAGAGCCGATCTTCGAAAAGTGATTTCCTTTACCTAAGTCCAATCCATATCCCGTCTAAATAATAATAATAATAATAATAATAATAATAATAATAATAATAATAATAATAATAATAATAATAATAATAATAATAATAATTTTAAAGTCGCATTTTCGTAATGATCTCTTTTTAAATCATAGGTCTACTAATAAGAAAATGATATTTATTGCAAGTGTGCAATTAGACATTTTGTTATACAGAGTGGAAGATGTTAAATGACAGTAATTTCACAGAGTGAATCCTTAAGACCAAAGGAACATAATTTTCCTGTGGCATCTTGCGAGCCTACTTCTTTTTATTTAGTGAGAAATCGACTTTGTTTATAGAAAAAATTGCAACATCGCAGTAAATACAACAGCATTAAATTTGCCAACTCATGGAAACAGACGCAGCAGTGGGGATGATTATGTAGTCAATGTCAACATCAGACCTTATTCACGAGGTGACTGTCCTTACGTTCCGCGGTAGTCAGGCGTTAGGTTGAAGCACGCGTTGCCAAACATCTATTACTTCAAGTGATTTATTAAGAATTAAAGTCTTAAAATACTCCTGAACCTTGAAAGTGACAGAAACACTATGCTAATTTATTTTGTTAGAACCGAGGACAATCGGCTGAGGCTCTCGACTGCCGATCCAGAGTTGCGCTCGGGCATGGGTTGGATTCCCGCTTGGGCTGATTACCTGGTAGGATTTTTTCCGAGGTTTCCGCAACCATAAGGCGAATGTCAGGTAATCTTTAGCGAATCCTCGGCCTAATCTCGCCAAATACCATCTCGTTATCACCAATCCCATTGTCGCTAAATAACCCAGTAAATCATTACCAACTTAAAAAACTAGGTTTATAAAATGTGTATTTGTGTGTTTTAAATATAATAGGATGAAAATGTAATTATAATTATTTCTGTCCACCGCATTGGAGCAACGGTTAGCATTCCTGACCGTGAAACGAGCGGGACCAGGTTTTAAATCCTGGTTGGGGCAAGTTACCTGGTTGAGGTTTTTTCCGGGGTATTCCCTCAACCCATTAAGAACAATGCTGGGTAACTTTAGGCGCTGGATCCTGGACTCATTACACTGGCATTATCACTTTCATCTCATTCATATGCTATATAACCATATCAATTGAAAAAGCGTCATAAAATAATTACAATAATTATTTATGTGAAATCTAAGCGCAAGAGAATAAATGGTTAAGGACTCTCAATGAACACCTTTCACCCTTTATGGAAGCATTAGAACTTTTCATAGCAAATTAAATTAAAGCACTACAACTTAATTGAAAACATCAGCCGCCCTACGCCTGCAATGCTAACAAACCTAGCATTTGAGTCCACCATGGCGGCTACTAAGGTCTTCGCACTCTATGAACCATGACGTTTAAATGAAGGAATTGTTTCTGGCCAATTACAGGGCAAAGTACTTTCGTCATTATATGGTTCATATATTTTCGCGGACAAAAAACTGAATAGTATCGATAACGTCATTCAATTATTAATTCCGCTTAGCAAACAAGACAGGAAGAAAATGTAGGTCGAGAAGCATTCTGACACAAGCTCATACATTATTACTGGCCACCAGAGGCGCACAAAGGAACAAAGGTATATACTTTGTAAGTGATTAGCTCTCAGTGTATCCAGTTGCTGAGATAGAACGAAAGGAGAATTCATTCCCCTCCTCAGTAAAGTGGCGGAAAGAGGAAGGTCTGAGGGAGGAAGAAGAATTAATCGTTTCTATGTTCATAATTTACCGTCAATTTCGCCATTGAAATAAAACAATGGCGTCTGTTGAGCGAGGCACTATCAGCATCTAGGGTAATGCAGTCGGAATTGTGTTATTCAGTGTTGGTTCTGTATAATTAATGAACAATTGACAATGCAGAGGTTGAACGGCGTTGCGTCTTATGCTATAGAAGCCAACCTAACGTGATCGAAGTTGTAATTAAGATACATCGAGCGCGTTTGTTAAATGCGCGACGTGACTGCGATTCATACACGAAGTCTTTATTGTTTTGGCTAACGACGCCCTAATCAGTTGCAATCGTTACGTGACACATAGCGAAACAATAAAGAAACTTCGAAGTAGTGACACATTCTAAGAATACTGATACTGATAACGAGAAAAATTAAAAAGAAATACTAAAAGAAGTGTGAATCGGAGTTTTTTCAAGATTAGTGAAAATAAGTAAAAATTCAATACAACAGCGTTCACAATGTTGGCTCGAAAGTTACACCTGTCTTCGTATTCAGATGAGAAATCAGCTTGAGAGGAGCACAGAATCTTGTTCGTTGAGGTCCTTAGGGATGCCAAAATTCAAGTAAATGACTTCACTTGTAACGACACTAATGACTACGACATTGCATTCATGTCATCTGGTTTATCACCTTAAGAAGAAAGAACAACCAACTCCAGAACTCTGTAAGCTTTATCGTATTACAATTCTACTATATCTTTTAACCAGGAATAGAAAATGTTAAATTCTAACTTCCTCCGAATAATCCACATTGCTTTCTCCCTCATTCAAAACCATAACACAATTTTAAGAAAAAACATACTTAAGGGTTTGAAATGTCATTTGTTTTATCACAAACCCCAAAAATATCGAAAGAAGATTTTTGTCACTTTGAAATCTCGTATCACAAGATTAATTGCTCAATTTTAATTAAATATCCCATTCAAGAAATAACCTGAAAGTTAGATTTAAAAAAAAAAAACAAACAGTAACCGGTTGCTCGTACGGTTGTGAATCTGGACTCTCACGTTGAGAGAGGAACAGAGGTTAAGGGCGTTCGAGAATAAGATGTTTAAGAAAATATATGGGGCTAAGAGGAATGAAGTTACAGGAGAATGAAGAAAGTTGCACAATGTTAAACTGCACGCATTGTATTCCTCACCTGACATAATTAGGAATATTAAATTCAGACGTTTGAGATGGGCAGGATATGTAGCACGTACGGGTGAATCCAGAAATGCATGTAGAATGTTAGCTGGAAGGCCGGAGGGAAAAGGACCTTTGGGGAGGCCGAGAGTAGATGGGAAGATAATATAAAAATGGATTTGAGGGAGTTAGGATATGATGGTAGGGACTGGATTAATCTTGCACAGAATAGGGACCGATGAGGGCTTATGCGAGGGCGGCAATGAACCTTTGGATTCCTTCAGAACCAATTGTAAGTAAGTATCCTATACAAATGATTAATTTAAATGACGACCAAGTGAAGAAAAACGACTAGAAACATTTGAAATGTAGATATGGAGGAGAACGGAACGTATAAAATGGATAAAAGAAAGAATAAGAAATAAAGATGTACTATAAAAATGGGTGAAGAAAGAATAATGCTGAAACTTATCAGGGAGAGAAAAAGGAATTGGTTGGGTCACTGGCTGAGAAGAAACTGCCTACTGAAGAATGCACTGAAAGGAATAGTGAACGGGAGAAACAGAAGAAAAAATCAAGTGATAGACAACATTAGGATATATGGATCGCATGCGAAGATTAAGAGGAAGGCGGAAAATAAGGAAAGTTGGAGAATGCTGAATTTGCAGTGAAAGACATGCCCTTGAGCAGAGAACATGCATGAATGAATTAATGAATATTTTATTATGTTGTCTAGGAAATATACTCTTCTTTGTAAATGCAAGTATTGGTACCATACACTCCTCTATTTTCCTGCCCTTCTCTTCATTCTTCTTCGTCTTCTGTTACTTATTTTTATCCTCCCTCTGCTGCTGCTGTCGCTGATTATTGGTACTTACAATTAAGAAATTTTAAAATATTAAAAAGTGCGAAATTCAAACATTCGAAAGTATCACAAATTATTAAATCAGTAAAATCTTTTGCCTTTGGTAAGACTCGGCAAGCAACCGATGACGTTGTAAACGTAAAAGCAAATGTCGGAAGCTCCTATTCAAAATTGAACACGAGGTGCTAGGTTTCAATCTGTTTATATACTAATAATAATAATAATAATAATAATAATAATAATAATAATAATAATAATAATAATAATAATAATAATAATAATTGTAGTAGGTTCATATTGCCCTTCTTCGTAGGGAAATAAATTCAACGTGGACATTTGAACCCTCACAATGTTTTTAATTCCATTCATATTCTCTCTACCCCTCTCTCTTTGTCTATTTCAACGATTAATCGCAATTGAATGAATTCTAGCGTTATTGTAGGGTTATAATTTTGTGTCGACCTGTACCTTGTCCCCAGCGCTGCTACCGTATATTTTGGTAGAGTCGATGAATAAATGAAAAGCTTTCAAGTTACGATTGTTGAGTGGACTCGCCAATGAGACGCAAACAGCCATACACGGCGGTGAGTCGCGCGTCCGTTCTCATGTATAAAACAGATGTGGAGCAGGGTTGTCCAAATTATGTATGTACATACGCAGACATCGAAGATATGTCAAGAGAGTTCCAAGAAAAACTCATGTAAAATTTCGAATCATTATCACTAATTTCCTTAGACAGAAATTGGCATTCTTTATTTAATGTTCTTTTCCGTTACATAGGCTATTCACTTACAATAGGGAGACATTATGGCAATCGATGAACAGTGAAATCAAAATGATAGGAGAAAGTGAAGTACTCGAAGAAAATCCGCTTTTATGATAAAAAAAAAAGTTGCAAATATTGGAGTCCTTTTTGTGACAATATTTTTGTGTTTTTGTTCAGTCAACTGTCCGAAGATAGGTATGAACCTCACAAGTGATACCAAAAAGGCACCATTTATGAGGCAACTAGGCCAGAAGGTACTGGGATAGGGTGACTAATTCCTTTCCCTCTCCATTGCATACATCGCCGACTAGCTACATATTACACTAGTCAGACTTCAGATGCATACAAACAAATTAATTATTATTCCTCTGACACATATCGTCAAGTAAGATGTATTCCCTGATAATAGATTTACATATCAGCCAGGACCTCAATCAGAGGTTTTGTTTTGTGATTGGTTGCCATTATATACATATGTATTTTTTATATTGTAATAGGTTTACTATAATTTTATTTTTTCTAATAATACCAACAGTTGTAAAAATATAAATATTTAAATAAAACTATATGGAAGTGAAATGATGAGTGAACTAGTATGACATTTCAGTTTATGGAACTATAGTTGTTTCATTACAGTACTACCTGAAAAAATCTTTACGTGACGGAGAAAAATGGTGATCATATTTGAAATCAGCACATCAAAATACATACTGTAAGAATAAATCGAAATATTGAAAACAATTTTCAATGACCCCAATTTTGCAGGCCTTAGGTACATGGCGCGACTGCCCATGAAGGGCAAAGGCAGATCAGTCTACTATTAACCTCAGGTCTACATGCATCAGCATAATAATGATAATGATGATGATGATGATGATGATAATAATAATAATAATAATAATAATATTTATTTATTCTGGCAAAGTTAAGGCCATCAGGCCTTCTCTTCCACTTAATAATAAATACAAAATAATAAGCATAGGTAAACGATCATCCAATCACTACGAGGATAATGTGTCATTAGAACGATGATCACCCTGCTGGCTTACAAAACCAAATTTGGCTACTGACTGTTACGTTTCAAATTCATTAAAATCCTGGGTTGAAAATTTCATGAGAAATTTCGTCTCTCATGAGGATTCGAATCTGAGCTAATTCCGTACCGGTACCGCTAGTCAAAGGCGTGCGCTTTAAACTACGCAGCTACGGAATGGTATGCATAAATCTCATAATGTACATTCGAAACCTTAAGAACATTTTTTATTTTCTTTTTACAATGTGAATAAAAGCAAAAATAAAAAAAAAAGACCACATGACTAAAGAATCCTATTCTATTGGTGTGACGGTACAACATTCATCAGGCCTAATCAAACAGCATTTGTCCGAGTAAGATAGGGAAACTTTTCTCCGATTCGTATTTACATTCCAGCCAGTTGTTTGTCATCTGTTGTAAAAAAAATACCATGACATCAGTTTGTTGAAAAAAATGCACATGAATAAATCTTATATATTAGATGTATTGTGTCAATATGCTAAAACACATAGCTCTCATCACCTGTGCTCAGGACACATTTTGCACTTGTCATTTTCGAGATTGTCTTGGGCGTATCCTACAGGTCTATTCGCATAATTTTATTAACCTATACTGTTTATAAAAGTGAATTAGGCGGTGCTTATCTTCTTGATGTTGCGACATTTGCAGCTTCAAGCTCCGAGGACGATTAATTTTTAATTGCGGCTAACGAAGATGAAAGATTCATTTCGAATGTTTATAACTATAACATGCGAAAGGTTCTGTTACTAAATGAGAGGGCTCGACATAAATTTTCATGGCAATTTCATGCTCACATCAAACTACAATTCTGAAGACAGCACACTGAACCCTTATGACTGGCATAAGTGTGCGTGAATTTTTTACAGCCTTCACTTTTGTTCTATCATCCCGCTAGAAAGCCATTATAATAATCACAATGGGGACGATAATAATAATTACATTGCTGACGAGGATCTTGAAACCGTAACATCAGTATTGTATAATATAATTATAAATATAACTTATGTTTGTGAATACTTTAGTTTTCAACTTTCCTGAGACAATTTTCTGTTTAGATATTTTCACATTTTCAAGTGTAAATTATAATCGAGAATTGTCAAAACAGAGTAGACATAATTATTTCAAAACAAAATATCTCGTTCCGCCCTAATAATTTAGTATGGAGGGGGTTCAACTTGTATAAACCTGGAAGGCAGTTTCTCTATGTAAAACAAATACACTAGGAAATATAAGATTATCAAAGTAAGCTCTAAATTTCAAACTAAAAAGGAGAAAACAGTGAACGATTGAGAAAGAAATGGACTTGCAATATGCATGAGCCTAATTTTTGTCAGATAATGAATGTGGTAGTCGTATGTTCTTTACCTTTACATCTAAATTTACATTGCAATTTATAAATAAAAAATAACGAGTACAGTATATGACTACATAAAACCAATTGTCTACTATTGCGATGTACCGAAGTACATATAATATTTTCGTGCAGAAATTCTGAGTTATCATATGATGAAGGATGGTGGAGCGGAGAAAAATTCTCTCCGGCACCGGGATTCGAGCCCGGGTTTTCAGCTCTATGTGCTGACGCTCTATCCACTAAGCTACACCGGATTCCAATTCCGATTGAATCCTCTCAGTTTAAGTTCCACCTCTTAGTTTCCCTTTAGTGGTCAAAACTCATGCACTGTGTCCACTCCACCGATCTTTCATCATATGAAACGTAGAATTCCTGCACGGAAATATTATATGTACTTCGGTACATCGCAATAATATGACAATAGTGATTAAGACGGCGCTCATTCCGTCGGATCCCGGCCACTTAGTCACTCGTAATGTGTGCACCTCTGTACATTAGTGTGTTGGACATTGTGCCACTGCCACACATCTGTGACACAGTGCATGAGGTTTGGCCACTAAAGGGAAACTAAGAGGTGGAGCTTAAACTGAGAATCCGGCATCGGAATTGGAATCCGGTGTGGCTTAGTGGATAGAGCGTCAGCACGTAGAGCTGAAAACACAGGTTAGAATTCCGGTGCTGGAGAGAATTTTTCTCCGCTCCACCGATCCTCCATCAATTGTCTACTAGTTAAAGGACATGAGTGCTATGTGTAATAATGTAATAACTGTGCTATAAAGGGGTAAATTAATAATAAATTAAGTCCTAGCATATCAAGCTCTGAATTACGACCGTGGCATTGAAAAACGTTTCACTCCGTTATGATTGCATTTTGACCCGAGGCTTGTTTATGGCAGTAGCCTACAGGCAGTGCTCTGACCGTATCAAATTATATACAGGTGCTCTCAGCTCTTCCGCTACGCTAATAGAAGTACGAGGCTGATTGGTATAAAGAACGATAAAATAATTCCAATTTTCGTTTTGCATAATAATTTCAATTCATATTTCAACGTGATGGCATATAAAAAGCTTCTGGAGGCAGGAAGCTGCGAGTCTGCAATTCTTCAGTTCATGAACTAGGGTAACTTAATAAATTATCGGCTCTTTGATGTTGTTCACGATCCCCGTGGCGCCGCATAATCCGTGATTAGCAGCCCCTTATAGCCTCGCTCAGCTCATAATCAAGCGCGCGTCCCACGTGACGTCCTCAGCTTCACACCACCGATGAATAGAACAAAACACTCCACTGGCTATCTTTCAAATTTCCATTCAACCACTAGCTGAAAATGACGTCGACAAGGCTGCTGTATATCACCGCGTAGAACGAATTTAATTAATGTATATCATATTATTAAATTGCCAACATTCAGTATATAAATGCTGCCGCATCTAAGGCTGCTCTACTTGGGATGAAAATTCAATAGCAGATAAAACAATTTAACATTGAATGGGAGATACAGATCGATGTAAATGTCTATAATAAATTAGTTGTCTAAAAAATAAACAATAAAGAATCTCTAGTAATGTCACAAGAGGTCTGATATTTGGCGATAAATTTATTTGGGAAATCTCAGATCTCGAGTGACATTTCATCAGGATTACTTCGGAATAAAATAAAAAATGTAAATAATATATCCCTAAAATTCGCTCACAAAATGTTAAGAATTGTATATTTATGAATACTTAACCTATTCAGACATTGTGAAGCCGAAATAGATGAATAACGTTTACTGCATTAAACAAATTGAATGTTATTCAGTAATGCCAATTGAGAAAAGCGAAATATGGGTTTTAAAATGTTAATTACATGCACTCGCTTTTCTCTTGTTATTATAACAGAAATACGTTTTCATTATTTGCTGAAATCACAATTTAATTTCAACATTTTATAGTATAATAATTACAAATAACCTAATTAGGCCTAATACATTAATTAAATGCACAGTTGTTATGAAGGAGTATCATTTTATTTAGATACAATGGACAAGGAAATTAGAAGATGAAGATGTAGATGTGGAAGTACGATTTCGCATTTATTTAGTACAATAGATTCATGCTCATCGAAGATGTAGATGTGGAAGTACGATTTCGCATTTATTTAGTACAATAGATTCATGCTCATCGATTTACGTGGAAACAGTTGGCGACACCGACTAAACAAGAGAAAGACCACGCGATAAATTGATAGTGATAAATAGATTTTATTTTATTTTATTGGGTTATTTTACGACGCTGTATCAACATCTAGGTTATTTAGCGTCGGAATGAAATGAAGGTGATAATGCCGTGAAATGAGTCCGGGGTCCAGCACCGAAAGTTACCCAGCATTTGCTCGTATTGGGTTGACGGAAAACCCCGGAAAAAACCTCAACCAGGTAACTTGCCCCGACCGGGATTCGAACCCGGGCCACCTGGTTTCGCGGCCAGACGCGCTGACCGTTACTCCACGGGTGTGGACGTGATAAATAGAGCTGCAGAAATTATCGTGATGCATGACTGTGATTGGTTGGAATTCAAAATTTCATTACACTTCATTGGCCGAAAATGAAAAGACGTCATATAAACAAAATAGTCTAATATAAATAAATTTGATATAAAAATTCTTACAGCGTATTACAATCATAGTCTACTAAAAATTACAGCTACAGAACTTGAACTTCCTTGTGCGTGTGCGCGCGCACGCGTATGTGTGCATACGAATGTACGTTTTTTAATCTGATTAAATGGAGAATAAGAATATATTTAACTACGTATGCACGAATTAATGTCATATTTTTGTGATTATAAACTAATTACACACTGTTTCGTAATTTAGAATAGCACTGCAATTGCTTTTTATAATTCTGAAAACGTATTGTTCATTATTTTTATATCTACGAATCTACGGAAGCCAAGATCGGAGAGGAATCCTATTGGATGGTATGAAATAATACTTAAATACAATAGATAATGTCTTCTTGTGGCAAAGATCAGCAGTATATACTCGAGATCTTATTATTCAATATGTTTTCCCATGAGAACGTCTTTTTTTTAAGTCAATCTTGCTTGCCAATTACAGAATTCTTAACTAGTACGAAAAGCTGCTGTTTTCGGAGATTTTTTTATTAATCTATTTCGTTACATTTCCTTCTTTACAGGGATAATTAATATTGTTCGGACCTACATTAACTGATCTTTTAGAAAATCCTGATTTTTCACCACACATCGTATCCCGAGTAAAGAAGGAACAGTACTAAATGTTTCCTCAACAAAACTTAGAAAAATGACTAAATATAAATCGAGAATATCTGTATGGCGACTGAATTTTATATCTCCCTGCACAAGCACAGACTTTCCGATGATTCACAGCGCTACGCGTGACACTCAGTAGTCGATACGTACGAAACGTGTCTTTCCTGTTGTTACTGTATGTGCGATACCGTTATTCTTCAAATGTCAGAAGTCTATACTATAAAACGGAGGACCAAGCACTGTACAGTGGCAAACACGATCGTTTCCTTTTACGTAAACCTATTTTTTTTTACCTCTGCTACATTTGAGTCTAGCAACATTATTTAATAAAATTACTGGTAATCGGAAAACGTTCAGATTAAATTTATGAGATCACTTCTAGGTCAAACTTTGAGGTAGGATCGTATGCAAGAAAATAAGAAAAGAATGAAATACTGACATAATGCAGACGTTATTACAGATTATCAACAGTAAAGTCACTAGAGGTTTTGATTTATCTAGAGAAAATCAAAACTCGAGTGGGATTTAATTGACTATTACACGATTAGAAGAAAGTATATAAAGATTAGAAGTAACGAAGTACTCCAATACAATAAAATATTAAATGACTTACGAAAATACAACCAACTGTCTTCAAATGTATTACTGTACCATCTCAACATTACAAATATTAACTTACGCTAGATAGCAGTTGTGTGTTATGATTAACTGTGTTCTTGTTATCAGTTGTGCCAACTATGGAATCTTCATTGAACTCTGTGGAAGGTTACTAGTCAAGAAGGCTTTGTTGATTCAGTTTCATTTTTATTAAAACAGTTGCATTCCTCTTCAATTATCCGGATCCCAGTAATCAACGTCACTTGACGGATGATTTTCAATAAATCTTAGTATTAAACAATCCCTGATACGTGACTATCCATAATATCATATAGCAGAAGCTACAACATAATATAAATAATATAAATAAATGTTAGAAAAGTTTTAATTAGGGATAATGAAATATACAAGAAAAGTTTCAATTAACGATGATGAAATAAAAATAAACAATAATTTTAAAAGGAACAATAATTATTGAATGTACAATTTTCAATTTTGAATGTTTTAGTGATTGGTTGTTCAGTTGATGTTATATTGGACGTGTGCGTAAAAGAAGTGGAACTCGTTGATGTTCATGGTGTATTCCTCAACTTATTCAGGATTTCCGAATGGTGGTCTTCATTTATTTGTAAATAGATTTTCAGGGAAGATGCATAGCTATGACCTGTGATCTTTATGAATTCTTGTTCTTGAATGCCAATGCGAATCATATTTGAAACTGCTGTGCATCGACTGGAGTGGTTTGTAATTTTCTATATATATATATATATATATATATATATATATATATATATATTTTTTTTTTTTTTTTTTTGACGTCCAGACCAGTGCAGTTTGAAATGTTGGCAAACAAAGAAACAAATACTAGGGTAGTGATAAAAATAAACAAATGCTAGGGAAGCGATAAAATTAAACAAATGCTAGGGACGCGATAAAATTGTGCTATAAGCGGCCATGATTGGTTGAAAGACGTCCTTTCGTGCCGTTTTATTGGTAAAACATAGTATGTCGTAGTAAAAGTGTAATAGTCAAAATAAATGCTAAAGTCACATCAAAAGGATGGCACCCGATCGCTTATCACGGCAAGCATTTTATTATAAATCGGTAGGAAAACGGGGTATTGGACCGAGAAAAATATTAAGAGAACAGTTATAAAGGAAATGCTTCGTTCGGAGCGACTAAAACCCAATCCTTTGAATGGAATAAGAAGGCATATTCGGTACTTTCATAGTCACTCTTACTCTTACATTCAACATTGAGTAGTTCATGAAGTTTGTGAATAGCTTCAAACACCCGCCTTTAAGATGTTTTCCCTGTCCGTTACTCTAGATCACGGTTTATCTTTGCGTCGTGAATTCTGCACTTCTTTTGTTGCATTCAGAAAGGATGTACTGTAAAAGAGAACTAGAAATATAGGGAATCCTCTCGAACTGACCTGATTTTCATTGTCATGAAAGAAAAATCAAAGACGCAGGGAAATTGTTATACTTTTACTGGGAAATTCAGCTCAAATATTTTCGTCCATGATAAGAATGGCACTGGCGATTGTTGTCTGTCGATACGGAAACTACACACCATAAGAATTATCCCAATAAGGAACAAACTGTTCAAGAAATCAAGCCAACCGACAAACCTCAGTGACAAGAATGTGCAAATTGAGATCCTAGACCCAGAGCACGTTAATGAAGACCAAGATTTTTTGAGTCCTGTTATGTTTTCTGACGAGACAAATTTCCACTATCTGGGTAAATTAAATTAATGTTCACATGTGTGGTCGTAATTAATAACCCCATATCTGTATCTCGTTTCAGTCTTTTATAGCCATATAAAATTCATTCTATGACTTGTTTCGGCAGTGTTTTATGATGTCCATTCACTGAAAGTTTCCGTGCCATATTTTCTTCATTCACTTATTCACTGTAATTTTATTATTCATGCAGGCCTTTCCACCCGCCATTTCTTCTTTTCGTGATATTCTCATTGTTCTTAATCAAAACGTATTTCTGCCGAAATTATATTGTTATGGCATCACTTGTGAGGTTCAGACCTGTCTTCGGACAGTTGACTAAACAACAGCAACAACTGTTTTTGATATGAGAAACTTCTGGCACAAAAATAACAATAATTTTAAGAGATCTTTTTGGTTTTTATTCCCATACTTATTTGTAGAATTTAAGTTCACTGTAGGACTATTTTTATTCACTTCGCGGTCTAGAATATTAACCTGTAATATAGATTTCGAGTCCCGGTCAGTTATATGAATTTTCATTGAAAAATAATAGTGACACTTTTGGCGAACAACGTCGCAATTGTGGTTTTACTCAGATCTCTCCTCTTCACCCTGACATACATTAACATCATTCCGGGTGATATCCATTGCATCCTCATATTCATAGCATTTATTCGATTATTGGTTGGAAACGTATGGAGGGTGTAGTCTAGCTCTCTAGAGCAGCGATTCTCAGCCTTTTCCAACACTACAGATGTAATTTTAAATCCCGTGGCACACCCATATAATCTAAACCAGTGATTCTCAACCAGGTGGAAAGTTTGAGGGTTTTAGAAGGGAATGAAGAGTATAAAATACAAATAAATGAGGTATGCATTAATATATAAAATAAAAATAAAAATTTTCTTCGCTTAGTTGCTTCATTAGTGATGCCTTATTATTTCTGAGTCAACATAGAGGGGAATGACAGTGTGATGAATGGTAAAAGGGCCCATAGGGCAAAAAAGGTTGAGAAGCACCGAAACAAAATACACAATATTCAGAAAAAGATCTAGCACACCTTTTTGTATTTTTATTTGAAGTTCATGATAGTAATGTAAAATTTAATAACAGAAAATTATTAAAATGCAATATTAGTGTAATAATTATGCTATCATAAATATTATCTAAATTTGTTATTTAGAAAATAATGAAAAAATACAGTATTATTACATGTTTTGCTGAGGTATTTAATGTAAGATTTTATTTTTTTCATAAAGACAAGTAAAATACGATATTGTCTAACGTTGGTACAATATTCTAACTTTAATGACCTGGTAACTCTGACTACGCGTCAGTCATTCTCTTCTCTGCAGCTCGCACGCCTACACTGTTTTTACTGAATATTGACTGTGCCGCGTTCGATAACATTGACTCTCTTTTACTGCTCTTTCTCATTTATATTTTTCCAATTTTTGCTACAACACTAGGCCTACCCCATTATTTTCTAGCTTAGTTACCCTAATATTGATGCCTTATGATGTCACTTAAGAGATTTAAACCTGTCTTCGGACAATTGACTGAACAACAACCTTTACTATTTTTGTTTTCTCGAAGCACAATAGCGGATCATTCGCAGTGACGCGACATACCGGTTGAAAATGGCTGGTATAGGGACATGTTGGGATGTCTTCACGAAACATACATATACAGCGAACCTCAGCAGAATCAACCGGTGTGGGTAAAAATACGCCTAGCGTAACAGCTCATTCTGAAGGACGTGGCGCAGAAGTTCAACTTGTTCCTTCAGGACGATGATGACGACAATAATAATAATAATAATAATAATAATAATAATAATAATAATAATAACTGTAAATGTAATCCAAACTGTTGAATGGTGTCCAGCTGCTGTCACATCTCGTCCGGTGGGCTTGAATACATTACAGCAGGGTGGAACTTCAATAAAATTACGACACGTTTTGTTGATCCTTCAGTCAGAATTTAAATTCTGTGACCTTAAAACCTTCATTCACAATGCAAACTTAAACGTAAACATAATGTCTGACGTCAACAGAAATATATGGAAGAAAAATTGAGTATTCAGAATACGAAATACGAGTATATGGCATTCGTAAGAAATAAACAATTCTATTGGCTCTTGAGTGATATTGTCGATTGAAGGAATTGATTGTAGACAGATATGAATTATTATACGTTGGTGCCAAGACAGTAAGATTTGTACTTTCTTGCAGAATGGCCTTTGGACATTATTTCTGATAATGTAAACAGATTTTGCAGTGCTTTTTGGTTTCTTGTGTTTTTAGGGGCTAAGAAAACGTCGAAAATGAGATCTATAAAATAAAATTGAATCGCCCCATGCAGAAAGGGCTTTGTCCATTAGACCTAGTTTTGAAGGGGGGAAAAAAACATCCTGTACACTATAACAGCTGTTTCAGGTTTCTCAGTGTTTAATGGTTACATACTGTATAAAACAGAATAAATATTTAAATAATCTTATTATTATTAATGTAATTATTATTATTATCATCATCATCATCACTATTTCTTACCAGTGTTTATTATTGTCTCACTAACATTACTTATTCAACTTTCATTATTTACTTTCATGTTGTTTTATGGTCTACATAATAATTAATAACTATGTAACCAACTGTATTCAATTAGAATTAGAGTGTGGCTCGGCGGAAGAGAAGGCCTACTGTCCTTAGCTCTGCCAGATTAAATAAATAAATTATTAAATTATTATATTCCTTTCTGCATTGAACTCTGAGCCTGACGCTTCAGTTTCTACCTTTCTGCACAGGCCGATGGAGCCACCGTAAAGATATGATTTCCATCGGTATCTCGTTTTTTTTTCAAAATTTGTGACAAGCCCTTTCTGCATGGGGCGGTTCAATTACTGTTTTAGCTTGTGTCTCGATTTTGTTCTCAATCTTCCATTTCCATTCAACTATCTATGGATGCATATTTACTACGTATTGAGCTTCGTGACTGTATACACTAGACTGTGGTGCAACTACAACGTAGAATATCTTTTAAGCATGTGCCTGCATGAGATTCTGAGATTCAACATCACTCTTGCGCCTCATTTAAAGACCAGAATTGCCCGCACTGAACATGCCAGTTCTAAGTGGACAATTTTTACACCATGTGATGACTGTGTGGCATTTTAAATTTCTTTTAACAGTGTTTCGGAATAAAATTTCATTTACACAGCAAAATATCATTGTACGCTAGAGTATTTCCATTACATTTCTACAAACCCAGAAATAAAATTTGGGTCACCTGAATTTTATGTTATAACTCGAACTTGGAAAATTCAGATGGCCCAAATTTTGTTTCTGGGTCTGTACTTCTTGGGATCTGAGTCCAAAGCTCTTGCAACGCTAGGCTGATACTTTGCGTTGAAAATTACAAACAGCAGTTAATGCCGAAAATGAAGTCTTATAAATCCAGCGATCGTAATAAAACCATTATCCAAGTTACTTTACTGGCACTCGAACAAGAGTGTTGAATGTTTTGTCTTGATTCATAACGTATAGACCTACCAAAGTTTCTGGATTTATTTTGTAGATTCCGGAAATGATGATTATCATTAAAGGATTACAGTTGTGAGGCAAATAACTGGAAACGCCAGATAGCACGATAGTAGAACACGTTTTGTGGAAGCATTCAGTGGTATGGTCTGAGATTGGGCGATGCATAAAAGCGATTATACACGGCAGCAACTGCTGGAATTGCAGTATGATCCAATCATTTCTAGGAAAGCTTCCCAGACAATTTCAACTCCCATCTTGAAAAACAATGTTCGTGTAAATCGCTGAAGTTCCTTCACGTTGTAAATATAATATAGGCCTACACATGTTACGCTCGGTTTCTGGAATTACAGTTATCTGTACATATACAACAGTCATGTACGATAACATACTGATACAGTATGTTTAAAGTGATCTTCTAAACAATAGTCATCGTCATCTCTATAGTTATCTGTGACTCAACTGGTAACTGTGGCCCGGCCTATAGGTACCTGGCTGTTAATAATTATTCAAACAAATACCGACATGAGGCGCTACTGCATTATTATTTCGTGAACTACAATAACTGATTTAAATAATACTGCAGGCTACATTTCATTTACTAAATTATAGTTTTAACATTTCAGTGTTTTATTTATATAACTTAGGTAAATGTTCTACTTTCCGTTACATATTATTAGAATAGCTATTTGTGTTTGTTAAGACAACTTCCAATCATCATCTACATCTCCGGTCACCTCATCAACTTCAGATTCTGTGTCACCAGACAAGTAACATTTTATTCTTTTCGGTGCTCTATGAATACCAATTGGTATTTTTGACTCCGAAAAATAGGCTACATTTTAACACTTATGATAAATTAAATTATTCGTATGGACGAATATATTCTTTTGGCTGCTCTATCAATGGCAATAGTGTTTCGGACTTCGAAAAATCCTTTTTAACACAGATAAAATTACTCGTATTACTTAGTTCCTGGCGCTACAGGTCGATGTTAACCTTGCCCTCCTTCACAAGTGCTTTCCACCTCTCACTTTCCGAAGCTTCCATCCTCCAATTTTTCTTTTCCATTTTTCTTAAATCCTTTCCTATCTCATCAATCTATCTGCTTCTACAACTTTCTCTTTTTCTAGTTCCTTAAATCTATGATTTCAATATTTTCTTTTGTACACGCATCTGCCGACATTCCTTATACATGGCCAATCTTCCTGCTTTAATATATCTAATAATATTTTCATTATTCAATATTCTTTTAATTCCTTCGCTATTTCTGATTCTCCATTTATCTCCATCATAAATAGCTATATAGATTAGACCAGCCGTGGCGAAAATGCGACTCACGAGCACATTGTGGCTCGCAATGATAGCTGTGCATTTCCTTTGCTTCCTACCTTCCACAACCCCCACCCTCTCACTCAATGGAGTCAAACTCCGTTCCAGTTGTATTTGTCTCTGACCTGCGAGAGGCGTATCGTCGCAATCTCTCTCTCGAAACCATGTACCTCTATAAAAACGAAAGTTTCAAGTAGGATGGGAGGACGCATTTTTTGCTGCCAGTATGATGAGAATATTAAATGTATTCGTTGACAAGTTATTACGAGGAAAACGGTTGTATAACATAAAATGGGATTATAAGTTACTACGGGTGCTATTCATAGACATTTCGCTAGCCCGTGTTACGAGCGTGCTAAACTAGCCCTGGCTATCGACTGGTTACTTTTACAGAATTCATATCATATCATATCATATCATATCATATCATATCATATCATATCATATCATATCATATCATATCATATCATATCATATCATATCATATCATATCGCTTACACTGGTTTATGAATACGAAAAACGTTAGTTCGCTGATCATCCATCGGAAGCCAGCGCTAAGAATGTATATGAATACGGCCCTACATGTTACTGACGAAACATTAAAAGGTTAAATGTTATTATTATTATTATTATTATTATTATTATTATTATTATTATTATTATTATTATTATCATCATCATCATCATCATCATCTCTGTACGTCGATCCTTTTTCAACAGATGTACGAATAATGCGGTTAGATCTTCAATTTAAACTCACAGATTTACAATATGATGTTAAATGAAAGCTAGATGTAAGGACTTGACAAATGCTGAACTTTCAAATCTTTGCCAAAAAATAAATATCCGAACCCTCGTTCTTTCTCTTGTTCTGTTGATGCCATGTTCGCTACAACTTACGTTTGTGAAAAATTATTTTCAACAATGAAAATAGTAAAAACCAAATTTAGATCACGACTGACAGACAAATACCTTCGTGATCAACTACGACTGGCAGTAAGTGACATAATTCCTGATTTTGAAACTCTGTCACAGAGACATTCTGAAGACAATTAATTTTAGGTTGTGATAATGTGTCCTATGTTTTCTTGTTCATTTCTTTCTTCGTTACACGTACTAAACATTAGTTTGTAGCCTTGTACTGTATAAAATTTTATTTAAGTGCTTGAGTAAGAAAAATGAAAAACCGTTAATAACTCAGACAGTTGCTTCACTTCCCCTTCTGGTGTCCGCCTCCCTCCATAGGTGCTATGCACGTTGCAGGTTACACAGTGACTCGGCACACGATCGCATTTTCGCCACGGCTGGATTAAACTTATAATTTTCCTTTCAAAAATCTTTAAATTGCCCAGCTTTCTGCATCATAACATACAATTGGTCGCATCAAAGATTTGTACAGTCTAATCTTTGTTTTTCGGGATAATAATCATGATGTGAATAATTTTGTATTAGCAAAATATGCTCCATTACCTGCCATTAGACTTTTATTAATTTCCTCTTCAATTATATTTGTATTTTAACCGTACGCCCGAGGTAAGTAAAATCAATCACTCCTTGAAAACTGTACTGTCCTATTATATGTTTATGAAACGATCTCCTTCTTTCACCCTCTGAGAGCTTCATATATTTAGTTTTACCTTCATTAATTTCCAGTCCTTATGTCTTGCTTTTCATTTAAATTTTAACAAATTCATCTCTCAGTGTAATTGAAATTCCGAGCTATTATTACCAAATCATCAGCACAGGCACAAATCTGCCATAGCCTATTAATAATAGTCCCTTTTCTTTCTAACTCATTAACACTTAACGAGTGTCTTGACAAAATGCATGAGCTGTAGCTATTTATGAAGCATTTTTACCAACTGTATTCAATAATAGTTAGTTTGTTTAAGTGGTGCAATCAGAATATATATTGAAATGAATCTATGTACCTGTATGCAAGAGGTATAACACCTTCATAGCCGCGTTTCAATATATATTTGGGACATTCCGTGGTATGGACATTTTAAGATGGATACATGATCAGATTTACTTAACTTCGAGTTAGCACGAGATCTGGTCTTCATTTGTGAGAACAGACAAACGTCCATGCTTATATCAAATTATTTTCTCGCAATATAAAATACTGAGTTACACATTTTATACATAAAAGAATTTAACTACAAAGATGATACATTCGTCTGCCATTCTACTGATTAGCTAAGAGTTTCCACCAATCAAGGTAATTTAATTTCTGCTTATTTGTTCTTCAGCGCCCCTTTTCCCCGAAACGCCAAAGTCACTTACTGTTTTCGAAATTACCCGCGGTGCAGCATGGGAGTTGGTTCTACGTTATTATTTATGGAGATATTGTGGAATTCTGGCAGAAGAAAAAAAAAGTAGGCCTATTCTGGGAAAATTTGTCCCAAACACCATTTGTTCACTACAAGTGCACTCGGACCCTCCCGTACTGGGTTACTCGGCTTCCGGTGCAGAAAATTCACGCCTGTCTTTGCTGGAGTACAAATAAGATACTTTTACATGTACCTCAAATTCTTTTCTGACATCGATTGTAATTAAATAAATTATGATAGATAGGGTCTAAGAAATGAACTACGACTTGAAAATCAGAATTTCATTAAGAAATCTACTTCAAAGAAGAGGCCGCTGTTTTGTTGGTTATACGAGGACGTGAGACAGTAGCACGGCCTCTTAAATAATAAAAACACAGACGTTCAATTAGAAGAAAGCACCGGAAACATCAAGGACAGCAGACCTACATAACCTTCTTTCTGCCATTACTAATGGAACGGGAAATTAAAAACACAATCATTTATTCTTTTAACTACATCAGGGGAGACCAAATTTACTGCAAACAAACAGCCTAATTCCGTAGCTAACAGCAATGTCATGCTTATTTAGGGAACATGGAAATTCTACCATCCTTTAAATGAGGGTTTACTTCAAGGATATAATTGACAATGTCGTCGACGAATAAATTCGCCATGTACCTATAAAAAAGAGAGTAGTTTTTGAAGGCAGACTCTGACAATATCAAACAAGGATAAATGCTTCACAGAACCAAAGGCTCAATGCAGTGCATTATAAAAACCTATACAAAGTGTTAAAAAAAGTATCCAATATTTTAGGAGGTGCTAGTATGCACCAAAACAAGAAAATAATGTCTAATAAACATGGGTCCTACAACACATACTTTCTGAGATCTGAACACTTGTTCATAGGAGGTGCTCAATGTGACGTCCCTCCATGGCAATGCATTCCTCTGCCCTTCGGCGTAAGGAGTCACGCACTCTTTGATACGTTAATAAGAAAGTCCTGATAACGATCCCCAGATAATCTGTGTGGTAGCACGTACTGCCGTATTAATCTACACCAAGAACGCTTGCCCATAAGTTGATTGAGAATCGGTGCTGATGCCTTGTTTCTCCAACTGCATGGGGATTTTCATCAGCCCACACATGCTGATTACGAAAATTTACAACACCATCTCTGCTGAACCCTGCTCACATCCGCAACCAGACTTTTGTTTTCAGTATTCCTTGCGACGTATCAGTATTCCATGCCAGGGGTGTCAACTACGGTATTATTATCTGGTAGTCTGCTGTATTGCAGGACAGGGAAATGAATTGTCGTAAATGGACGTCACATTGAGCATCTCCTATGAACAAGCGTTCAGATCTCAGAAAATATGTGTTCTAGGACCCATGTTTATTAGACATTATTTTCTCGTTTTGATACATACTATCACCTCCTAAACTATTGCATACTTTTTTAAGACACTGTACAAAGACCAGGATTAACTTCACTTCCTACTTCAAAACTGTTTATGCGACGCATTATCACTAGAAAAATGTTAACCGGTACATAACGAAATGGGAAGCGGATTTTCTCACTTAGTTACAGAGATTTTTACATAAATTGATTCCATCGACACCAATTGTAAGACAGAAAGTAGCCTATAGTTTTATACCATGCCATCACTGACACTACAAATCAATAGTTTAAAACTTTAAACTAACTGATCTAATAATAACATAAACTCTACTTCAGATTAACAAATTTAATATAATGTAAAAGGAGTAAAATGTAAAACTATTACAATCGAAGTCAAATGAACGCCTGTGTGTTGGCAATAAAACGTACATACAAGAAAATAAACAGCAGTTACTGCATGTAATATTTTAATGTGATACATACTTACTTACTTACAAATGGCTTTTAAGAAACCCGCAGGTTCATTGCCGCCCTCGCATAAGCCCGCCATCGGTCCCTATCCTGTTCAATATTAATCCAGTCTCTAGCATCATATCCTACCTCCCTCAAATCCATTTTAATATTATCCTCCCATCTATGTCTCGACCTCCCCAAAGGTCTTTTTCCCTCTGGTCTCCCAACTAACACTCTGGATTCGCCCATATGTGCTACATGCCCTGCCTATCTCAAACGTCTGGATTTAATATTCCTAATTATGTCAGGTGAAGAAAACAATGCGTGCAGTTCCGCGTTGTGTAACTTTCTCCATTTAAACTATTATTATGTGACAAGTGTGCATTTGTGCAGATGAAACACTATAATATTCATATAGAGAAGCATTTATGACCCTTTATTCATAGAAATATATATTTTTAATTTTCCATCCAGGAACATAAATACATAATTTCTTAAACGCACTTATGACTCATCCTTTGCGTGTATACAAGGTGTTTCAAAAGTGATGGTAAAAAATTTAGGGTTGAGAAGTAAAAACGAAGAGAATCAAAAACGTTCCAGTAAACATGGGTCCGCAAGTTAACAGTTTACGAGATAATGTCATTTTGAGATGGATGGGGCTCGCTGAATACGAAGTACTAATTCCAAAAAAAGACAGTGACAATTTTATTTCATTTATCAATCACGAGAAAGTAAAATTCACAATTTTGGCTTCAAAATCACAGAAATGTGATTGAACATGCACAAAAGAAACGTTTTTGTTTGAACAACAGTAAAGTTTGTGGTTAAACAAGGTACAGTGCAGAAGGAACATGTTAACTGAAGAATTTTACATCAGGTGTTCAAAATGCTGACCATGCACTTGACTGCATCTGTCTAGTCTTCTCCGCAAACACCCAAGAATGCACTCGAGAAATCCTGGATCATTCTTCATTTGCTGAAAGGCGCTTACAATCCGATGCTGCAATTCCTTCAGTGAGGTGATGTCTGTTCTGTAAAATAGATTTTTTGCATAACCTAATACACAAAAATTCCACAGGATTTAAATCCGGCAATCAAGGTACAGATCCTCCTCTACCTATCCACCGTTCACCATATTGACTTTTTAGATATCGTTTCACATTTAAAAGGAAATGGGATAAGGAGAGTGCGGCATACGTACGAAACATGAATGCTTACGCTTTACCGTTTTCAAGCGCTCGGTTCACTCAAACACCAAGAAAAGCATTATCTCGTAAACGGTTAATTTGCTGACCCATGTTTACTGGAACTTTTTTGATTATCTTCGTTTTTAATTCTCATCCCTAAATTTTTATGAACACTTTTGAAAGACCCTGTGTGTATGTGTGCGTGTGGGTGCGTGCGTGCATGTAAATAGGTATGAAATATGTTTGAGTTCGTAGAAAATCGTTTTGTATCATTCAAGTACAGTATTAAATCTGGTATGAAGTTTCCATTTTCCACTGCGTTGTAAGAAGTGTCAAATTGTCTGTAAATAATGCACTAATGGAATGATTTAAATGTAGGCTATACTAAAATCTTTTCTCACTTGATAAGAAATACATGAAACCTTAAAAAGCATTCTAAAATTCTAACGAATTCTGAAGCACATCTGGTATAAACTTAAGGGAGAGTTGGGTACTATCGGACATCGGATAATATCAGACAGTGAGTTTCTTTCATCTACCACCAGATGATAGTACTTGATAGACATGGTTACGTTTCTGTGATGTCGCTACAGAAACGTAACCATGTCATTCAGGTACTACGATCTGGTGGTAGATGAAAGAAACGCACTGTCCGATAATACCCGATGTCCGATACTACCCAACTCTCCCCTAATATTAGTTCTCTAGATCCTAAAAATTCCTAATTTTATTACTTTTCTCCTCTAATTTGAATATATTTTGTGGTGCTTCAGCTTGACCACTTAAAAAAATAAATAAATATTCTGACTGAAAGGAATGGATACGTCGCCAAGGGTTCTTCTACCGGTGTCTACATCGCAATTCATCGACAATATCTTCGTCTCATCGAGCTAATAAAAGAAAAAGTTTTCGACTAGAGGGCGGATTATGTATTGGTTCCGTTATTTTATGCAGAGGAGATAGAGTGCAATTCAGCCGTTTACAAAAATGGCACAGATACTGGTGTATCGAATGGATCACGAAGTTGACCGTAATTTCTTTACCGTTATAAGGCTAAGTATAAATGCTGTTATTTAAATTAGAGAGAATAGTCAAAGTCAATGACTTAATGAAGCCTACCGTGATATATGCAATGTTTAAGACTCAGCTTTTTCGCCGTGTTCATGGGTTCGAATTCAGCAGAGGGCATAATTACCCTGACCACTGTCTATGTGATATATAGTGCAATATTAGATGGGGTGTTAGCGTCACGATGATGACATCAAGTCACCTTCAATGATAAATCGAACTCATTTTTGGATTTAGGTAATGCATTTTAAAGAGCGATAAACGCCAAAGAATAGTAATGGGTTGAAGTGTGTCATAGATCAGGATACTTAAAAAGTTGTAAACATCATAAAATAGCAGTAAATTGAATTAATACGACAGAACATGATTTTTGAAAGGGTTTATGAGCCTTGGAATAGTAATGAGCAGAAAAATGTGACAAAGACTTGAACAATTGTAAACGTAATGGAACGACAGTGAATTGAAGTACCTATGTGATAGGCCTAGGCTCTTGAAAGATTGCAATAGTCATGCGATGATTGTTAATTTGAGTGTGTCAGGCACAGGCTCCTGAAAGCTTGCCAGTGGAGTAGTAAATTCATGCGATAAGCAAAGGCTCATAAATGGTTTCAAGTGTCATATATAGAGACGAGAATTCCATGCAAATGCATATTTTTACTGGAACATAGGACATAGCTCAAACTTAGTAATTATTCATTTCATTACTTTCCGGTTCCAAATATGTGTACTTTTTCCGTGCATATTTACATGTTTTGGCCTTTTTGAGGATAAAAACATGCATAATGCATATTTTTAGCTTAATCATGCATATAATATATATTATATTCAGTTTAAATGCATGTTTGAATGATTTTGAGTGGACACTTCAGTTTCTCGATTTTTATATCCCTTATTTTAGCTTCAGGAATCAAGATTGACGAAGGAAAAGAAAATTAAATAATAGAAAAATGAAATAAAATATTAAGATTTTACAATAAGAAGTTTCACTGGACGGAAGGTCACTTTTACAACACTTTACCTTAACCCTCTATAGACTCTGTGTCATAAATAGATTTATTATGTTGGATATTTTGAGAATA